>NW_028229603.1:0-292427 GCF_053477565.2 Lygodium microphyllum | reverse complement strand
CACAACGTATTGCTCTCGTGCTACTAAGCTCTTAATTTTAATTATCAACCGTCCTAAAATGCTATGCATAGAAATCAGCAACTTTTCCATCATCTCACACGGCATTTAGACATATTTCAACTTCTCTACCCTTCCCCGTTTAAATATTGCGTCGTTGGATAGATTTATAGGGTGTTTTGACATCATTTTATGTATAAAAAGCGGGAAAAACCACACTAGAACAAGAAGGTGGGGTTGAACTGAGGCAAATCCTCATGCTTCACTCCCCACAAACATTCACAAACATTTCTCTTATTTATCCTTATTTTTCGGAACCCAAAATATATTTTTTCCCTATTTTTTAGGGTTTTTCCACCATTTTCTTGTATTTTCCCTTATTTTTATGCTTTATTTAATTACTGAAAATTCAAAACAGGTTATGGGCTGTGGCCCTTAGTTCCTTCTTGCAGAAAAATGAAAGTTTAGTTGATGTTCCTATTTACTTCCCCATTCTTATGCCAAAAACCCTCATTTTTCCTTGTTTTTTTCATGTTTTACGTGTTTTAGCATATTATTTTGAACCATAAAATGCATATTTTTCTGATTTTTTGATTATGACCAGCAAGAACTCATAGAAAACAATAACATGAACAATTATTATCCCACATGAACACCATTTCATCCATCAAAAGCCATAAAAACTCAAATTTCCTTTGAAAATTTTAAATTACCGCTTATTTGCGTGTTTCGGGTTTCATGTCCATGGCTGTAGATTTGGAAATCAGTAGCACTTCATGTCCAGCACAATCACCAATCACCATTTCCAGCCCGTGGAGAAATCCGATCCATGCCGGACAAGCCTCCATCATTCTTTCTTCTTCCTTCTTCTCCCCACATGAACTTGCCTTTAGAAGAGAGAGAGGGAGGAGAGAGAAAAACTGAAATCAGAATTCTTCATAGAGACCACCATTTCTTGGGCGAGAGGCGGCGATAGAGTCCACAGACAGAGGGGAATGAAGCCCCATAATCCATTGGGGGGGTTGTTTGCAGCAGCCATGATGCCTCTCATCCATTCATGGCGCATTTTTAGGGCGCCATCTTCTTCCACGTTTTTTCATGCCTCTTCATTCTCTCTCCACGTTTTTTGCTTTATAAGGTGCATAAAATTTTTGGGGGGGGGTCCAAACTCAAAAGGCATGCTCAAATTTGGCCTCCCAAGTGTCCACCTTTTCATATCTTGACCGTTTCCTTGGCCATTTCCCTGTCCGGACTCCGAATTGAGCTCTGAAAAATCATGGGCGTCCGGCTTAGCATCCCGCATTGGCCAGTAGCTCGTGTCAACCCGCACGACTATCTAAAAAATTATGAAAAATCAACAAGTGTCGCTCGAGCGCCTTTAAAGCACTTTGACGCTTAAAATCGTCCTAGATCGAGCCGCCGCCTTTGACAGTGAATATTTTTCCCTTGATATTCATAATTTTTAGCTATTTTTAAGCACTTCCCGTCACCTAAATTCCGCTCTCAACTAGCTGGTAGATACATCATCATTAACCATGGAAGTGAGATACATTTATCGTTAAGTGAGTAGGAGGTTTATCCTTTTTTTAAATCGAAGGTATTCACTAGGGAAGTTTGGAAGTTCTTCAAGTTTGATAGTTCTAGGAAGAAACTAGATTGTGATAGCTATATGATCAGGTATGATGACTCATTGACTTAAAGATAGACCCATTCGTTTAAGGACATCATTTGTATTCATGTTGGAATGCTCAAATGTAAACCATAACAAATCCATCCTGGACTGTAATCTTTCCACTTTATCTTGAAACAATGGATACAATGTGGCCTGTCTCTGGAGAACTACCAAGTCCTGCTTAGAGATAGAAGGAATCATAGGAACATTGGGGCTTGGAGGAATAGACCGTAACTGCGTCAATTGGTCTTGCAACTGCTTAATCTGGGAAGCTTGTGATTCCACTGTGTTATGAGCAGTCTGTAAGGCTGACAGTTTTGCATCTAAAAGAGTCTAAAACTCTTGAGCTTCTTTGGATATCCTCTCTTTCTCCTCCGAGACTCTAGTGATCTCTGACTGAGCTTCTATCACAACTGAATCTTCAAAGAAGATATTTCTTCTCTCCGGGTCTCAATCATTTGGGTCTACTGCTCCATCTACTTAAACAGATCTACAAGTGTGTCTTTAGCAAAGGCTAACTCTAAGGTTGCCTTATGCAACTGGTCTTTAGACTGCATCAGTTCTTCGTAGAAAGAAGCATATAGCTGTTGAACACAAGCTGTCACTGAGAGTTCAATCAAACTCTGGATGTCATTACAAAGGAATGGAATAGCATCTCCTGATACTAAACTATTCAATGAAGGGACTAATATGTTCAAAGAACCCTCTCTATGTGCCCTGAATAAATTATTACATGTGAAGTAAGCAGGGAGGTCACTGCCAGATGTAGTAGGAATTGTGAGAGGGAATGACTGAGGGAGTTTTATCTACCACATGCTTCAAGCGCTTCTGCTGAATGACCAATGGAGGAGGGGAATCAAGATCCTCTATGTCAATAGGTTCTGACTCTTCTGAAGGTGGAGGGGGAGGTATTGGATCAGATGGGGGAGGTGATAGCACGCCCTTCTTAAGGCCTAAGTACGTCAAGAAAGCATATAAATTGGAACCATAAGTGACATTTGTGACATTTCCTATGGTTACTTTGACAAAATGTTGATCCATCTTTGTAAGCATGTAAGTACTCCAATCAATAGCCACCCCTTTTAACACCATCCTGGAAGCTATAAAGAGTTCTTTGGACAAATAATGAGATGGTGTTTTGGCAGGCATAAGCCTTTCTTGGAGGAACAAGCAGACTAACTTCCAAAGAGGATCAATGATCATGGAAAAAGATACTCTTGAGTTGTTTATCACTTTCTTGACATCCAAAATCTCTTTGGTCTGCTTCTATAACAGCTTGAAAATCTCATCGTTGGAGAATAATTGTCTAGCTGTAACAAAGGGCTCTCCTTCGTAGGGAAAAGACAAAGCCTTCCCTAACCCTTGAGGTGTCAATACCATGGAAGTACCATGAACCAGGCCCTTTGCATCGGCGGGATCAAACGAGGCAGGAGCGGCGACACACAAACCACAGATGCCAAGGGGTGTCCTGAGGCGCGTAAAACCAAAAATAGGAGCGTTCACATGTGATATGAGAAACGTGGTCACACTGCAAAAAGGAAGAAAATTTAATAAAACCCAAATTGTACATCAGATCGAAAAACCATAAGAAGGAAAAATGTGTCCAAAGATGAGGGAAAAATGATGGAAAAATGCAACACCGGGTCCGGGGTAAAATCAGGGTGTTCACATGGGAAAAACACAAAAAATAAGCCCGAAAACACTCTGAAATTTTAATAACTAAAAATTCAACAGTCAGAAGCGGGGGGATGAAAAAGGGAAAAGTGGAGAAAAGGCTGACAGGACACGGTTGTCAAGTTAAACTAGAATTCCAGTGCAAATAGGGCAAGTTCACATGGAAAATTGTGAAAAATAGACACGAAAAGGACTCGAAAATCCGCAAAAATTAATAACAGATGAACCGTGCATTGGAATGACACAGAATAAAAAGGAAAAATGTCAGAGGAAATAAGGAGGATAGGGATGGTACATCAGATCAGAGTTCCGAAGCAAGGAAAATGCGTTCACATTGGAAACCGTCTAATTTACGAGAATTGCTTCAAAAATTAATAACTTTAGAACCGTCCGTCAGAATAGGGGTTGGCAAAAAGGAAAAATAGGCAGTTCGAAGGGACGAACAAGATTATAAGGTTGGATTGGGATTCCGATGAACATAGGGTGTGTTTACATGAAAGAGCATAAAAACAAAGAATAAAGGCAAACGGTCAAGGAACAACCCCGGGGACAGGGTGAATTAGAATGGAGGAGTGGAGAAGGGACCCCATCAAGGTAAAATGAAGTCACGGTGTAGATGCATGATCAAAACAGGGTATATGCATGGGGGTGTGCATCATAGACGCGCAGGGACGCGTCCCCACACTTAAAACCTTAATAGGAAGGGTAAACCAAACATCAAGGATCTAAGACCACACATCAGACCAACCACGACCATCCCCACACTTAAGACATGACCGTTGTTGAGAAACAAAAGGTGTAGGGTTAGAAAAACTTGGCCCATATTGCCAGGAGGAATGTCGACTATTGAGATTGTGTATTGTGTTGTTGTCGATTGCAAGAGGCAACAAAGTGTATTCACAACACACATCCTTCGTCCTTCGTGGCAGGGACCATGCGGCAGCACCTAGGGAGGTAGCTGGTTGAAGGAATCGCAGGAAATTCGTCAATGACGAGGGATATTTCACTCAACTCACGATCACGCAAATGGAATGAAAGAGCAGTCACTCGTCCCATTACTAACATCACTCGAAGAAATAATGATGAAAACCCAAAGCTCACACCTAGTTGAGGTATTGACAAGGGGATGGTGTACAAAGAGTATGCCAGGGTGCACAATTAATGGTGCATCAATACGTCCAACCCCTCTGGCATAGGTGCAAGTGGGAAGGCCAGGGAGCCTTGCAGTGTAGTGTACAGAATAGAGTGACGTGTCCTATGCTTATGGCAAAGACCCAGCCCGTGGATGCATAAGGAAACAGAAACGTACCTAACTCCAATCATCGTAACGTCTCTCAAATCCTCACCTCTCGATAATTGATTGAAGAAACGCCAGTCACACTTAGCCCACCCTCTGTCTCACGCTCTGTTGAAGGATACAGAGGGCAACCCATTCCTGAAACCCATTGATGTAATCCTCACTGTCACTTGTGCAGAGGTTGTATGCCTTGTGCGCTTTTGATGGTGCAACTGTGAATCCCATCTTGTGCCGATATACAGTGCAAGAAGGAAGGCCATGGAGCCTTATGGTGCAGTGCACATAACAGATTGTGCATTGTGCATTGAGAGGCCCATCCCGTGCATGCAACACTCTGTTTACACATCTCACCTCTCATTTGATTTGAAGGGAAAAATTAGTCACTCACCCCACCCTCTTTCTCACGTTCTATTGAAAGATACAGAGGGCAGCCCATACGCACATCCCCATCTTATTAGGATGAAAGCTCGTATCACTCAAGGGTTTGGTGATGAAGATCAGATCGACTGTTGTCATCACGATCTTGAAGACGAGGCGTACCTAGGGAGGCAGCCTACAAATCTCATACTTCAATGACTTGTAAGAAGAGTCATCTATTAAGAAGGCCAGACGGACTGATATTGCAAAGACAGCGTACCAAGGGAGGTGGCTTCAAATTACTTACTGGAAAGATTCTACTGGTGAGTCAGCTATCTTGAACTGCAGGGTGTTACCACCTTTTCCACAGTTAGCTTCCCGCCCAAGGGTGTTTCCACCTTTTCTTGGAACGAGGCCTATTATGACAGGGAATTTCTTCCTTTTCTCCCTTGTTTTTTTCTTTCTTCTTTTTTTTCTCTTTTTATTTCCTCTTTTTTTTGTTTTCTTTTTTTTTGTTAAGAAAGAAAATGGTAGAAATACCATGTGTCAGGACTAACCTCGCCATCGTTGTTGGATCAGACAAGAAGAGAACAAGGTCGGGTTGAGATATTTCTGCGAGGGGTTAGCAGAATGAGACCACCTCATGAGGAGAATCATAAGGGCTATCAGAAGCACAACGAGAAGGACAGTGCGACGCCCAAAAGGGAAAGGGTAGGTCGACTGTGATTGTCAACATCCCCAGGGAGGGAAGTACTTTTTCAGATGATAGCCATTGATCAAGAAAGGATCATTAGAGGCATCAACGGTCTGCACTTGGACAAAACCATTAGGATTGATAGCAAGTAGATTGTATGGACCCATCCACCATTGTTGAAGCTTGCTAGGAAACTTGCCAAATCTCAAATCATAGGCTAGGACAAGTTCACCTTCTTTGAACTCCTTGTGCTTGATGAAATTATCATGATAGGCCTTGCGTCGCGCTTGAGTGGTTTCCATGCACTGTAGGGCCATTTGTCGTATCTCATCCAAGCATTCCAAGTGCAGGAGACGGCGTTGCAATGACTCATCATCCCCCAAGCATTCTTTAACTGCCACTTGCAAAGAGGGCAATTCCAGTTCAACAAGGAAGACGACTTCTGTACCATAAACTAACTAAAAAAGGGTCTGTCCTGTAGTTGCCTTATGGGAGGTTCTGTATGCCTAGAGGGCCTCTGTAAGTCGGTCGTCCCAGTCGCGACGATGTGTGGTAATCGTTCTTATCAAAATCGAGCAAAGGATGCGATCAATGACTTCAAGTTGGCTGTTGGCTCTAGGGTAGTAAGGAGTGGACTTGCGACGGTGGATCTTATACAGCTCCTCCATGATTTTATTAAGGAAATGAGTACCTCTGTCACTTACTAACTCAAGGGGACTACTAAAATGGGTGATAATATTCTCGTACATGAACAGGGCTACGTTGTTACCATCGTCCCGCTTCACGGCTTTAGCTTCACACCACTTTGTGACATAATCCGTACATACTAAGATGTATATGTTCTGCTTCCGTCTAGTAGGTGGATCAATGGGACCCAGAAATCAATCCCCCCACTTCTCGAATGGCTTTAGGGAAGAATGGGTTGCAGTGGCATGTCAGTTGTTTTGGTGGGTTTCCCCATTCGTTGACAAGCATCACATCTTTTACAGTAGTCGTATGCATCCTTGTGGAGGGTTGGCCACCAGTATCCTGCTAACAGATCCTTCTTGGCTGTCGCTTCTCCTGCGAAGTGTCCACCACATGGTTCGTCATGGCATGCTTTCAATACTATGCCGATTTCATCCCCTGCAACACATCTTCGCAATACTTCATCTTTGCATCTCTTGTACAGTGCACCACCGAGCAAAGTGCAGGGGGCTGATTCTAACAAAAGCTTCTTCCTCTCACGGCTTGAGATGCCAGGAGGATACTATTGAGTTGCCAGGAGATTGGCTATGTTTGCATACTAGGGAGTAATTGTCTCCACTAGAAACAAAGAAGCATCGGGAAGGTCAAGATCATCCTGTTCCTCTTCTTCTGTTTGAGGGATCCGTGATAGATGATCGGCTAGGACATGGGAACGGCTAGACTTAGTGACCACTTCATAATCAAACTCCTGGAATAGGAGCAACCATCTCATCAGTCATCCTTTAACATTTGCTTTGTTCATCAGGAAGGAGAGGCCTTCATGATCCACATAGAACTTGAAATGCATTGACAATAGATAGTGTTGAAACTTCTCCAGTGCAAACACCATTGCTAAGCATTCAAGCTCTGTCACTGTGTAGTTCCATTCCCTATCAGTGACCTTTTGGCTTGCATAATAAATGGGTTGATCTAATTTAGAGGGGCCCTTTTGACATAAGACAGCACCTAGCCCTTCAACTAATGCATCTGTGTGCACATGGAACTCCTTCGTCCAGTCAAGAGGTTGCAAGATAGATGCTTGGATAAGGCACTGTTTTAGGGCATTAAAGGCTCCTTCACAGTCACATCAGTCCAAAGAAAATCTGCATCTTTCCTTAGGAGCTTGTGCAGAGGGGCTGCCTTGGTTGCAAAATGTGCAATAAATGTTCTGTAGTAGCCCACATGGCCAAGAAATCCTCTCAATTGCTTGAGTTTTGTTGGTGCTGTTAAAGCAGCAATCTTTTCAATCTTCGTCGGGTCTGTTGCAATCCCTTGTGCCAAGACAATATGGCCCAAAAGAACTCCTGATGAGAGGCCAGACATATTTGTCGTGGTTGAGAGAAATCCCATACTCTCAACATCTATCATAACATTACTCTAGGTGTCCCCAATGCTCACGAATTAAGCTATAGACACAAAAGTCATCAAGATACACCTCAATGAAATCATGCAAATGATTCTGGAAGGTAGCCATCATTACTCGTTGGAAGGTGGCAGGAGTATTACAGAGCAAAGATAGCATCACTCTATAGGCATAGGTCCCCCATTCTCTGGTGAAGGTTGTTTTGGATTGGTCCTCTTCTGCAATTTGGACTTGATTATATCTGCTGAATCCATCCAAGAGAGAATACAGCTCATGGCTTGCCACACTGTGTCCAATAGTTGGTCGGTAAAAGGGATAGGGAAATAATCCTTCTTCGTCTTCGAATTGAGCTTAGATTCATCCTTTCCAAAAGTTAGAAAACTTAGATTCGTCCTTTCCAAAAGTTCGAATTGAGCTCTTTTGAACTTAGATTAATCCTTTCCAAAAGTTAGAAAACTTTCCCAAATTCACACATACATTCTACAGAACACTTACAGAAGGTCTACAAAACAGTACAGTATAGTACCAGAGCAGATACAGAACAGTTACAGAGCAGAGATAGAGCAGAGACAGAGGCTCTATAGAAGGTTTACAAAACCTCATAACTCATACTAAAATCATTCCAAACTATCAAAAACTATTCAATAAGCTTACAAAAGAACTCAATCTTCATCAATCATCAATCCATGCTTCATACAGAAGAAAATCAGAACAAAACAGAAGCTATACAGAAGGTATACATAACCAATCAGAACCTATCAAAACATCACAGAGCTTCATATCTCTACTGAGAATCATCATGAACTTCCAAAACATAATCAATATCATCCAAAACATTCTCAAACACTTCCATTAACAACCATAAATCACTCTAAATCCATCAAAAATCAATCATTCGGACCTCAAAATCAACAAAAATCAGTCAAAAATTTCCACTTTTTCCACTCTCAACACCATGCAAGGGAAAGGATCCCATGAACCCACCACCACTATCCTTGATTGCCACACCAGCACCACCTAGGATACCTCAAAGGGGGAGTGGACCAAAGCAACATGGTGGCATGGGTGCAATACCTCCTGAACCAGGCAAAGAAGCTTGGCCCAACACCCATTGGTGGAGCCCTAATAATAGGGACAAAGAGACCTACTATTGTGGATGTCGAAAGGCAAGAATAGAGGTCCAACAATATGCCTTTCTCAATACAGTACTTCATGTAACTCAAGATGGGGATGATGACCCTATGTAAGGGCTAAAGAGGAAGCTAGAGGTCTAAGGAGAGCCATAAAATATAGGATCCAAGAGCAGACCCCTAGGACCAGCAAGCCTGGTGCAACGAACGTAACTTTTGTTGCAAGTGGGGCTCTTGATAGAGGAGTTAGAGCAGCTCGGAATTGGAGAACAAGAGCATCAAGAGTAGCCAACCACAATAGCCCAAGAAGAACCACCAAGGGACAAATGGCTTGATTTTGAGCAGCTTGCCAACAAAAAGGCATAGCCTGGTGAATAGAGATCTCCCCTTGCCCTCCCCCACCTCTGACAATGGAAGCAGAAGGCCAAGAAGAAGAAGATCCTTCCACCATCACAGAATGAATCATCGAGGCCAAAAGAAAATGCAGAGAGTTGGCTGACTTCATGAAAAAAGAGTTTAATGCTAGATCACAAGACATGCCCAATGCCCAGATGATGCGAACTGAGGAAGAATTGTCTATCAATTGGGCACTGGAATTAAACCATTGGGAGTAGCAAGAGAATGGATGTAGGCCATTTGAATTTGAATTCTTCTACCCTTCTACTTTGAATAGAGAGCTACCCTCTCCAGTGGTGGTTGAAGGAGCCATCCAGGTCATGAAGAGGCTAGAGAAGTAGTGGCTCAACGAGAGGGCTAGAAATCCCATGTTATGGATAAGAGAGCCTATGAGGTACTGGGAGGATAAGGTCATGGAAGATCCAAGAAAGGTCAGAGGCTATGAAGCCTAATCTAAATGGTGTTGAAGAATCAAGAACACCAAATTTGAGGCATAGATGACTTTTTTGCAACATGCTACCATATAAAAGGTATGACCCCACCTACATGGCTTACTCGAGGTGCCACATTGTGGATTTTGATCAGAGGAAGCATGGAAAATATGACTTTCCTTTTATCTACAACATCAATGCTCCCACTCTTAACCTTTGGACTACAAGACCTCTGACCTTCCATTACCCACTTTTTGGACTAGTTCACGGCATGCCTTCACCACGCTTTCCTTGCCACTTGTGATTACCTCTGCCTTTTGGAAGGATATGAGTGATAGGAGGTTCTCAAAATGTTATCATCCTTTCCTCTCTACTACCCCTCTCAATGTAAGGATTAGCCAAAAGGGATACATGTAAAGCCATGCATTTCTTAGCAAATCTCTTAGGCCCCCTCAAAATGTAGCTACTGAGAGCATAGCGCGCTCCCTCCCAATGTAACTCACAAAGACCCACGTGAAGCAAAAAGAAAGGAACAAAGAGCTTCTCATGTAACATTGGAGTGCTACAAAAAATGCACTTAGGGACTCTCAAGCTAAGTGCATCCGATGGTATCTCAGTTGGCTAGCTCCGTGCCTAATCCCCTAGCCCTCCATGTCCCCCACTTCACCCTTAGGGCACATTAAGGGAAAGACATACCTAGGGATTTTTGCGCTCACTTGTCTCCCTAAGTCACACCCACAGCACCTCCCCTTGTACATAGACTAGGTCCTCAAGTGTGGGACAATACCACAGGCTTCCTTGAGGTTCGGCCCAACTCCCAGTCTCACATGGACACCTTACATTGCAGGATGAGATAGGCACATCCTCTAGGTAGTGTACTTCCTTTTTCTTTTCAGGTACATTCAACAATCCATGACCGGACCACTGAATTTGGAGGCCCCCGCCATCCACTCAACGTACTCTCGGCCTCCACAATCTCACATCCATTTTGTGATGCTTCTTCTCCCCATCCAATCTCCACAAAGCCCCATCACTGGCCCACATGGCAAGCCTTCAACCACTCGAGCCCTCATCAATAAGTGTCCACGAGTTCCATGGGATGTGTACTTGACTAACAGAGGGGTAATGTCAACCCTAGTATAAAGAAAGAAAAAATAATAAAAGAAGTAGGAAAAATGGGAAAAATGTGGCTCAAGTGAAGACATAAGAGGAAAAAGGGCCAAGCACAAGGGTAACCTTAAAAGTTTAGGACAAGCGCAAAAGAGGAAAGATGCATTTTAAATATAAAAGTGCACTCTAAATATTTGTAAAAGAGCACCAGGCGCCCTCCTATGAAATTTGTAAATGTAGATGGGTATGGGTGAAGGAACAATGCAAATAGGAAGGGAATAAGAAAAGAGGACCTAGGCTAAAATAGCCGGTCATGTAGGAAAGGGATGGGTGCCCAAAAGGGATTAGGGCTTGTATAAAAGGAAAAAAGTGAATGAAGAAGCTCATTCTTGTGTGCGGCCAAAATGAGCTCTTTTCTTCTTCTTCTTCTTCTTCTACTTCTTCTTCTTCTTCTTGCTTTTTTTAGCTTATGCTTGAGGGAGGGAGTGTTAGGGAGTGAGTGTGTGAGGGTGAGTGACCATGGTGGAGAAGCTCTCCATCTTCTCCTCTATTCTTCTTATTATTATTCTTCTCTTCTCTTTTCTTCTCCTCTTGTCTTGTGTGTGGAAATGTGGCATGGAGCTTGGAGCTTGAGGATTGAGATTACACCTTGAATCGTGGAGCTACCAGAGAGGTTGTTGGAGGAGGCAACTCAATCAAGCATAATGGTACTACACTCCTAGGTATGAGAGTGCGTACGACTATGTGAGAGGTAGCCATTGCACTTGGCTCAAAATGCTTGAAACAATAAGTGGTCTATGGGTCTTGGAAATTGAGGAAGAAGCTCCCACAACCACTAGAGAAAAGTGCCTCACATATGTTGTTGCTCATGGAGGCATTTTTCCCTCCTAATGGTTGTATACTTGATCTTGGAGGTGGAACTTCACTTTGCATGAAGGCACCCATGTATATGGACACCATTGCATGGTGATAGAGAGTGATGTTGAGATATGTGATAATCATTTTCTTTATTTGACATGGATACAATTTGAGCTATGGATGTTGGTATTGAGGACAAGAAAGGAGCTAAAGCGTTCATGTGAGATGTCCCATCCAAGTAGTACGTGAACGAGCCCAATGTCTTAAGTGTATCTTGGTAATATTATATTTTCCAAAAATAAACTATCCATCATAGCTATTTGCCATGTTATGTAGAGGACATGACCAAGCACATGGCAAGTACTTCAGTAGATACTAGTGTCAAAAGAAGAAAACCAAAATGTGTTTCCATTGATGAGACTGTGCCTTGGAGGATGGAGTTTTGTTGCCTTTATGGTTACCAGCCACCATGCACTGATATACATTTTGATGATACTTCAGGTTCTATCATTTGTAGTGATAGTGCCAGTGTTATGCTATTTGTGCTCCATTCTATTCAATGTTTTATAGTTGATAGTAGAATAGCACGAATATTATGCTAGTTTTACTCCACTCTATTTGATGTTTTATTGTTGATAGTGGAAGTGTTATGATATGTTTGCAAAGGTAGATATGCTACATAGTTGTTAAGAGTGGGATAGTACCAGTGTTGTGATGTCTTTGCTCCACTCCATTTGACATTGTAGTGGGAGCTCACGCTCAACCGCTAAGACCCATCGACCACTTATTATTCAAGTGTTTCAAGTGAGCTCTAATGACTATCTCTCACCTAGCTGACACACATTCGATCCCATGGGTGTAGTGAGCTTACCTCGATGCCTGTATGAGTGGCCTCCTTTCGCAAGCACTCCGATAGCTCCATGATCCTAGTTGCAAGCTCAAGCAACATCATGCCTCTTCCTTCGAGCTTCATTCTCCATAGCCATGAGTGGGTCAAGAGAAGAGAAGAGAATAAGAGGGGAGAAGATGGAGAGCTTCTCCTCCACGGTCCCTCACCCTCACACACTCACTCCCTCACACTCCCGCACTCCCTCTCTCAAGCACAATAACACACAAGCAAGAAGGAGAGAAGAAGAAGCCACTTTAGCCACACACCTGTTGTCCCACACTTGAGGACCCATTTTGTACAGGGGGGAGGTGCAGCTTAACGAGATAGGTCTAACCATAGGCAAGGTTGACCTCCCTAGGTGTGCCCTACCCTTGATGTGCCCTAAGTATGAAGTGGGGGATCAAAATGGGCTAGGGGATTAGGGATGGAGCTGGCTGAGCTGACTGAAGCCATTGGACACACCCAACTTGAGGACCCCTAGGTGTAATGACTATGACACTCATGAGTTTCTTACTTTTTTATGTGATTTTCTTCTTTGTTTTCTTGTTCTTGTCCTTTCCTCCTCTCTCTTCTCTTTCTTTTTCCATCTTTCTTCTTCTTCTTCTTCTTCTTCTTTGAAATAAATTGTGACAAGAAGCTAGTCTTCATTGTCATGGTCATGAGAGGGAGAAGCGGGGGGTTTATGGGACCTACGAAGCAAGTTTTTCCCCTATATGTATCCTTTTAGGCCCATTCAAACATTGAGAGGGGTTGTGGATAAAAAGGGATGGTTGCAGCTAGTGAAACGGTAGTCACTCTTGTCGTGTAAGAGGGCTACACAAAAAGATGGCAAGAGGGCAGCACATATCATTAGCCTAGCCATTACACAACTATCTATGTTGGCATTGAGATAAAAAAAGAGCAACAAGAGGTGGTATTTGTGCGAAGTAGGGTCTTGCCTTAATAATATTCTAAGGAACCTATGGTAATTACAAGTTGTGAGGAAGACAGGGTCCAAGAAAGAGCTGAATTCATTGAGGATGTGGTCAATGGAGGCATACAAGTCCTGCTTAGAAAAGGTAAGCGCTTCCTCGGGCTTAGTGTCATTGACATTATAAATTTTTGGGAAGTCATATTATCCATGGACATCTTGATTGAAGTCCACTCCTATCCTTCTATGATATGGCATGTAGGTGGGGTTGTTCCTCTCGAAGGGTAGGGTGTTGCAGAATGACATCCAGGCATACATGTTGCCATCCCAGATGTGCCTTCTCCACCTTTATTGGCACTCAAAGCCCTTCACCATTATGGGTACTTCCATGACCTTGTGTTACCGTGTTTTCCACAGCACAGAGGAGCGAAAAACAGAAAAAAAAAGGAAATAGCAAAAAAGACGCAGGATAAAAGCAGAAAAAGACGCCTTGACCGGTAACCAAACCCCGAAAAATTTAAACGTTCGGGCACGACCCTCAGAAAGCCTCGGTGTCGCCCCGAGACAACAAAAGAGTAAAAGGGCGCACCATTAAAATGTGGGGGCGCCCCCGAATCTTTGTAAAAGAGTGCCATGCTCGCTCCTATGCAAAGTGTATGCATTAGTTGGGAATAGGATAAATTAGAATGGTGGAAAATGGGAAAAAGAGCCTAGGCCATGTAAAAGAGGGAAAAGGGGATGACCGCCCAAAAAGGATTTAGGGCTTTGTATATAAAGTTGAAAAGTGAATGAGAAGCTCATTCTTTGGTGTGTGGCAAAAAGAGTCTTCTTCTTCCTCTCTTCTTCTCTCTTTCTTGCTTGTATGTGCTCTTGAGAGAGGGAGTGTGAGAGTGTGAGGGAGTGAGTGTGTGTGGGAGTGAGAGATCAAGAGGGTGAAGCTCTTCACCATCTCCTCTTCTCTTCTTCTCTTCTCTTCTCTTCTCTTATCTTGCGCGCGCGGCTATGGAGGATGGAGCTTGGAGATGGAGGAGGCTTGAGGATGCTTGAGCTAGCATTAAGAATCATGGAGCTACCGGAGTGCAAGAGAGAGGAGGGTACTCGATCGAGCATCAAGGTAAGCTCACTACACTCGTAGGATTGACGGCGCATTGGCTAGGTGAGAGATAGCCATTAGAGCTTGCTTGGAACACTTGAAACAATAAGCAGTCCGTGGGTCTTAGCGGTTGAGCGAGAGCTCCCACATTTTGGTTCCGTTGCCGGGACAACGAATTCAAGCTTGAGCACTTGCGCGCCTCATATCGAGCATCGAAGTAGGGTACTCATCCCCAAAATGGAGCTTGAGATAGGTAGGAAGTTGGGTGTTTTTAATCTTCAAAACAAGTAAGTATTTTGGAATATTTTGGTTGTTTGATGATTGGAAAGCATTGAGAATCTATTTCAGTTTTTTGCCTTCGATCTTTGTTGCATTTAGCGTAGGTTAGAGTTAGGAAATCGAACCGGAAAAGGGTAGGGTTTACTGTTTCAAAATAGGGCAAAACAGGGAAAAAAAATCATGAAAAATGTGTAAAATGCTCGCTAATAAGGCCTAAGATCGGCAAGTGAGTGATTGGGGGCATCAACGCCGCATTTGGGAAGGCATAGAAGAGCCAGGAGGCCAAAAGAAAGCTCATTTGTGCCATTTCAGTGTGTGTGTGTGTGTGTGTGTGAGAGAGAGATAGAGAGCTCTAGCCTATGTTGATTCAATCACATCACCAACGCACTTACCGGCCCATTCAGGTATAGAAACCTCTCCCTCTACTTCCCTAGATAGGATCTGCAAGTGCATGACCATGGCACCATCCTACATTGGGTGAAACGATCAAAATCGCATTCGCGCGAGTTACATGCGCCGCATTCGGCCCGTCCGAATGGCCTCTCCTGGGCCAAGTCCTAGAATTGGCCCTCGGCCCTTGTCACTTGGCCCACTTGGCCAAACCCTAGTCGACCCTCGGACCGCCGTCCGAGGCAATTGTTCGAGTCAACCTACTCGACTGTCCGAGTCAAAGCTCTTTGCCACATGGCACATTCGGCCTCGGCCTGTCCGAACGAACCGTCCAAGTCTCAAATTCGGCTCTCGGCCATGCCCTTGATTTGGCCCTTGGCCAAGCGCCGTTCGGCCCATCCAGATTACCTTGTCCGAACCCGCCATTCAGCCCATCCGAATCAAAATCGTCCGAGTCAATTCCGGAAATTCGGCCCTCGACCCCGTGCCTCAGCTCGCCGTCCAAGTGACCTACTCGGACCCTGCAATTCGGACCAATTGGTCCAAGTGCAACTTTTTGTCAAATCTGTCAGAAATTTGACCCGACCCGGAAAATACACATTACCGCAACCTGTCAAAACCCTTTAGGCGCTCAGAACTTGATTCTGGCACACATGATGAGAGAAATTATAGTGCCAGCCGCTTAGCGGGCTAGAAGTGGGCAGATGCGAGACCCCAGGACATAGATGTGAGCCGCTGAGCCGTGAAACTTGATCGACCGAAAGCGAATAAGGAAACATACAAGAAAACCCTAAACCCTGACTAAACAGCCAGAAAATGGACCTACAAGCCTATTAGTCCTAAACAAGTGAGAGTGTGTAAGACGCTGAGGAATTTCTTGCGGCAATCACATTGAATTTCCGCACTTGAAGTACACTTAAGAAAACGACACACTCACCGAGTGACCATAAATTGAGGTATGTATTCAATAACCAAAGTAACTTACTTAGATAAACCACTAAAGGAACCCACCAATAGGAGAAGACCCAAGACATAAACAAACAATTGAATCGCAGGATAGGACCAAGCAAGGAGCGCCAACGATGAGGATCTGTCAAGACTATTCAACCTGATCGACAGCGCAGCGGGGCGCAAGAATTCGACCATGACGGAAGAAAGCTCAGACCATCGGTCTAATGAGAAGCTCGATTTGAGTGTTTTCCCAGATGCTATCTAGCAGATGGTGAGTAGTTACGACGCGCACGCCCGGTATGAGCACCACGGCAGGACAAAAGACACAATCATTGCAAACCTAGAGGAGGAGAGAAGGCTAGCCCACAAGGCACTGCATAGAATAGTTGAGTATAATAGGGATCGGCAGGCTAGGAACCAAAGGCAAAGCATGGAGCTGCATGAGGTGTAGTGAGTGTTGAACTTGGCTGGCCGAAACCGAATGGACCATGAGAGAGCACTAGAGGGAGACTTGACATTGAGCGAGCTCCTCATGAAACGACTGCTCGATAACACCGCAGTAGAGCAGAGTGCCACCGCACTAGCTACGTCTTTGCTTGCAGGATTGGGGGCAAACCAAGGCTCAAAGAGCCAGGACAAAATACCGATTGTTGCCAAGCAACTCGATAAGTACCAACAGCATGACGATCCATACAGCTTTGTTGAGCAGTTTGAGCAAGTCTGCGAAGCCAATGGCCTCAATGACCAGACTCAACGTTTGCAAGTGCTCGGGCTTTGCCTCAACGACAAGGGTAGGATGTGGTATACAAGCCTGGATGCCGTGGAACGATCCAACTTCAATCATCTCAAGGATCTCTTCGTCAAGAGATTCGTCGAGCCCGGATACTCCGATAACCTGCTAGTACGCTTGATGAACGTCAAGCAGAAAGAGAAGAAGGACATCCACGACAACGTGACCCATGTGAGGAGTCTCTTTAAGAGAATCCCTCTAGGCGAGTGACCGATTGACAAAGCAGTTTCGACTGTATTCATCAGCGGAATTAGAGACGAGGAGTTATATAAGGCATTGGCAGGCAATTCAAGCTTGCAGCGGGAGGTGGTGGCTAGAGTTTTTGAGGAAGCCATCAAAGTCGATGACTAGCAGAAAGAGTAGAGCTCTAGGAGCTCAAATCTAGAAGAGACCAACCCGTAAAGCTCAGAGAGAACATCGGCCTCTAGTGAGCAATCAATCCCACCATCCCAAGATAAGGGGAAGGCCACCGAGACAGACAAGACATGTTGAGATTACCAACGCGCCCGCACGTCCAATGCGTGTACTCTGGCGGAAACCACTTGCCGGCCGAGTGTCAAGACCCTAGGTCAAGACCTTGCACTAACTGCGGTAGGTTCGGCCATGATGTCACACATTGTAGACTACCAAGAAGACTTCCATACCCGCAACCCTATGGCCAGCCTTATCTAGCTAACAGGCCGCAACCATTCTTTGGAAGGGGAGCCCCATTGGCTCTTCCCACACCTAACGATATGAGACTAGCCGTCCCTAGAATGGACATAAATCCTACAGGCATTCCTAGACCGCCTAGTCCGCCGTACGTGGCCCATCCACCGAGCGACGCTCCAGTCCACTACGTGGAGGAGCCTAATGATGAAGAGACCTACATATACCCTTACGTCTCGCACGACGACGAGGGCAACGTGGTCCTCATGGATTATCGACCCGTGTCGGTGATGGCGTTAGGACGAGGACGAGGTAGAGGCCTAGGAGGGCAGCCGCAAGATCCAATCACTTGTTGGACTTGAGGACACCATGGTCATGTCTCATCACGCTGCTCTAAAAGAGAGCAGCAAAACAGGGACAAGGCTGACCAAAGGTGCGCAGAGTGTGGAATCACCCATCTTTTCATAGACTGCCCGAAGTGGAAGCCATCCTCTAGCTCAGCCAACTTGCCATCCGTCCCATTGGGGGTGTTTGGTGTCGAAAACCCCGATGGGGAGGCCACACCTATTCCCTTACGGGTTATGAACCAAGCCCAAACGAAGCATGCCGGCATCTCTCTGCCAGGACCTAGCAATCTTGACGCAACCTCAATAGAAAAGAAAAGCTGCAGGCAGAAAAAGAAGAGATCAGAAGCTAAGGACACACTAAAGACCGAGAGTGCTACGACTCTACCTACAAGGAAGAAGGTCTCAGACGCGGAGGCAGAGATTTCAACCCCTAAGACAGCCGAAAAGGGAAGCGCAAAGGTAGGGGAATACCCACATCCAAAGCGACAATTAGAGGCCATAGAAAAGGTGAAAGAATGGGTGAGGGAGGCTCAAGAGCATCTCAAAGACGCTGAGCCCATCATAGAGGACGAGATCGATGATCTCTCCAGCGTAAGCATGCCAATATCACCACCTCAACCTAAGCCGGCAGAAGCAACTATGCCGCAAGTAGTGCCGCTAAGATCAAGCCTAGACGCAACAGAGCCGCAGATTAGCCACGGCCATTGCCCCGGACAATCTAGGCTGAGGGAAGGATGAGTATCTAACGATCTCTTGACCACTCTAGTGACTACCCCTATAATACTTAGCCTGGGAGATCTACTTAAGCATCACCCTATCCTATGGCAAGACCTTAAGCAGTGGGTCGAAGGGTCACAAGAGCAGGTCGTGGCAGACCCTCGAGATCAGAATGCAGAAACGCAATTGCCGAGTTTGATGCTGCACTTCGTGCCTAAATCCTTGCACATCAACGCCTTTTGGGAAGGCTCTGAGATGCACATAGTCCTGCAGGTCCTAGCCCTGGGTGACACAACAAGAAAGGGAATCGTAGACACAGGAGCTGGGGTGAGTGTGCTTAGCCATGCACTGCTTCAGACTTGGGGAAACCCGCCTGTCGAAGCTGCTAGGTTTAATGTCACACTAGCAAATAGTATGAGAGTGAAGCCATTCGGGGTACTGAAGAATTGGCCAGTGAAGATAGCAGGTGTCCAGTTCTCTGTCGACTTTATAGTCATGAAGGGAGTGGACTACGATATCCTATTAGGCCGACCCTAGATGCACAATGCTAGAGTCATTGAAGATTGGGGTAACGGCTTGATCTTCCTTGGTAATAGAAGTAAGAATAGAGATGGACACTTGGAAAACCTCATTAGTTGACCTAGATGCCATCTCTGCTATGCTCAAGGGGAATACTCAGGTCAAGAAGCCCTATGGGTCTTTGACCAAGTATATCCCATGCCCAGAGGATGAGCGGGATTGGATGCACGTTCTCGCTACCATCGACCTGCCATTCTCAGACCATGAGGCATATGAGCAGGCCATCAAAAAGATCGGCAAGACCAATGAAGTACTCTCTACACCAATCTGCATGATGGCAGCAAGCCTCCATGGAAAGCCTAAGCCTGTCACCTTCCAAGTACCATCCAACAAAAGGGAAATCCAGGGGGTACTGGAATACCTAACGGACCAGTTAGCTGGCAACCCAGCTGCCAACTTCAAACCACTCCAGGATCTCTTAGGGGGTTCCAAGTGGCAATGGACCAGGGTGCACAAGTTGAACCTCAGGTATAACTGGGCCCTGGCTCCTGACCAACGACACGAGGCATACCAAGCCCTAGGAGACGACGAGCAGTCGAATGACAAAGATTCCAGCGAGGAATACGAAGACTACCAATCCTTCAGTGATGAGAGCGAGGGTGAAGTAGATACCATAGAATATGACACTGAAGGACGAGAAATTAAGCAGATACGAGCTGACGCCAAGCCGCAGAAAAGCCAGGCCCTTAGAATGGAGCAAGGAGTCATGCGCATGAAATGTGATCGTGCTTGGTTGGAATGCATAGGAGCCATAGACCTTGAGCAAGCAGGCCTAGCCCAACCAGGAACGACATCAATACTTAGAACTGAATTGCCATCTGAATTGCGACCACGAGGGGAGACCACCACTTCTAGCAAAGATGGAGGGTTTGACTCTGAATTGGAAGTTACTTTGGATAGTTACCCAGCGATCCCTAGGCCGCCCATGACCAGACGCACCAAGGGGGACTTACCCGTCCACCTGAGGCACAGACGGTTAAGGCAGGATAAGGCAAAGCACCCCAGGGATACACGATCAGAAGAATAGCGGAAGCCATAGGACCTCCCTAAACGCTTCATGAAATTCAAAAAAGGGGATAGGGTATTGGTTCTGTTAGGTGCCAAACGTCAAGGGCAGACGAGCGAACCAATCAAAGGACCATCCAAGGTCAAAGAGGTAGACCTAGCCCCAAAAAAGGAGACACCCCGACCAGTGTTCATTGCCGATGACTTGACTGGTAAAGAAGAATTGAGTCTTGTCGCTCTGTTGCGGGAGTACATAGACGTATTTGTCTGGTCCTTAGAAGAGCTGCAGGGGGTAGATCCGAATGTTGTGACTCACAACATACCCATGACGTCGGATGCAACGCCGATCAAGCAGCGACCGTACCCCATGAATCCAAAACACGCGCATGCTGTCAAAGAGGAAATTGACAAGCTGATGAGATCTGGATTCATTTACAAAATTGAGCACACAGACTGGGTATCACCCATAGTCATCGTGATGAAGAAGAATGGAAAAATCCGAGTGTGCGTCAATTACAAGAAGGTGAACGCTGCTACGAAGAGAGACAACTATCCCTTGCCGTACACCGAGCACATGCTGGAGAGGGTGGCAGGCAAGGAAGCCTACAGTTTTTTGGATGGCTTCTTAGGGTACAACCAGGTGCAAGTGCATCCTACCGACAGGCACAAGACCGCCTTTGCCACTGAGTGGGGCATCTTTGCATACATAGTCATGCCCTTTGGGTTGACCAATGTCCTCGCCACTTTCCAATGCCTCATGTGCACCATCTTTAAGGACCTGTGCATCCATTCGACCTGGATCGATGAACACTTAGACAAACTCCGCACAGTCTTTGAACGGTGCTGCTTATATCGTCTCTCCTTGAACCCCTTGAAGTGTCAGTTTTGGGTAAAACACGGATGCATCTTAGGACACGTGGTGTCAAAGAACGGCATTGCCACTGACTTCTCGAAGGTCAGGGTTATTGTTGACCTTCCACCCCCAATTAATTAAAAGGGAGTTCAATGCTTTTTAGGCCATACAGAATACTATCGACGATTTGTGCTAAATTACGCGCTGATCGCCAGACCATTGTACAAGCTGTTGATTGTCTTCGAGTGGACCGAAGCATGCCAATGGGCATACGAAGAATTGAAAAAGGCTCTAACAACAACACCAATTCTGCGAGCCCCAGATTGGACCATTACCTTCCACGTGCACATCGATGCTTCTAAGTTTGTGGTGGGGGTAGTGTTGTGCCAACTTGGTGAGCATAACTTAGATTACCCAGTGAGCTTTGCTAGCAGACAACTCACGGAGATGGAGATGAATTACTCGACAACAGAAAGGGAGGGATTAGCCATGGTGTTCATCGTGAAGAAATTCTGGCATTATCTATTGGCCACACCTTTCATCTTCTTTGTGGACCATCAAGCCCTGCTCTATTTAGTGAACAAACCTTGTGCTATAGGGCGCATAGCTCGATGGCTCCTCCTGCTCCTAGAGTTCGATTTCTCCGTGGTGGTACAAAAGGGAAAACAGCATTACATGGCTGATCACATGTCCCGCATACCCACAGGAGAAGCCGCTGGACAAGGCATCATTGACGAGTTACCTGACGCCCACTTATTCCACCTGTCCAGTGAGAGAGATCTATTTAAGGCTGACCTAACACCATACTCGGCAGACAACATAGTCTAAGTGCTCGAGCACGGACTACCTGAGCGACCAATAGAAAAGGCACGACTTAGGCGCTTGATCCTGAAGATCCGGCCCTACCAGCTGATTGCAGGCCAACTCTATAGGCTAGGGCAAGACGAATTGCTGCGTAGGTGCGTGTGTGAGCATGAGATGCACGATGTGCTCTCAAAGGCGCACAGCAGCATCGCAGGAGGACACTTTAGCGGGGACGCGACAGCACAGAAGGTGCTGCAGTCTCAACTATGGTAGCCCACGCTTTTCCATGATGCCATGCGATTCGTCAAGCATTGTGACGAGTGCCAACAGACAAAAGTCCCGATTCGTAAAGATCAAATGGATTTGACCCCAATCATTGCTCACCAACCCTTCGAAAAATGGGGAATCGACTTCATAGGCCCCATCAGTCCTACGGCACAGTACTCACAAGCCAAGTACATCGTAGTAGCCACAGATTACCTCACGAAATGGGCAAAGGCAAGAGCCACACGAAAAAATGACGCTAGGACGACCGCCAAGTTCTTGTGGGAGCAAGTGATCTCACGCTTCGGTTGCCCCATCGAACTGATTAGTGACAAGGCACTCACTTCATCAACGAAGTGATAGCATATCTCCTATCCACCTTTCTCATCATCCATCGCAAATCCTCACCATACTATCCTCAGGCTAATGGCTAAGCAGAATCAACTAACAAAATTCTTAGCAATGTCATGACTAAAGTAGTCTCAGCCTCATGAAGCGACTGGGACAACAAGTTGATGGCAACCTTGTGGGCCTACCACACAGCTTATAAAACGGCCGTCGGCCAAACCCCCTTTAGGCTGACCTATGGGACTAAAGTAATTCTACCGTTAGAATTCTTTGTCCCTAGCCTAAGAATAGCACTCCAAGAATGATGGGAAGAGAAGGAAGCATGGACGCAATGCCTGGTCGAGCTAGAACGCCTATCAGAGACTCGTCTTCTAGCCACCCACGCGCTTATCTGCGAGAAAGCCCGACGCAAGAGCTGGTTTGACAAGCATATCAAGCAGCGCGAGTTTGAATAGGGTGACTTAGTGCTCCTCTACTCAGTTAAAGGACATAAGCAAAAGATGAAATTCAGAGGTCTCGGACCCTTCAAGGTTCGGGCAATCAGTCGAACCGGCAATGTCGAGCTCGAGACCCTAGTTGGTGAAGGAATAGGCTTCTTCAATGGCAGTCGTGTCAAGAAGTACTTCCCTCCCACTCATCCTTTGCATGAGCCACCAATGCTAGAACCGCCGGTCAAAATACGAGCAGCCACAATCACTGAAGTCAACGATGATGATGAGGAAGTTGTAGAACCCACTTACCTCCGTGTCATGATGACTACCAAGCAAACATGCGCTTTCAACGCCTTGATCGATGAGGGAGCAGACTTCAATGTCTTAACGCACAAGCATTGGATCCAACTTGGCAAACCACTACTTCAACTCACAACTACCAAATTAAGCCAATATGGGGCTCAATCTTACGCACTTCTCGGCAAGTGCAGAGTTGTCGTTTCTATCGAGTCTGAGACTATTCCAATGATGTTTTACGTGTTGCCCAGTGCTACAGACGTAGGCATGGAGTCATTGCTCGGGTGAACCTTCAAAAAGCAAACTCACTACAATGTTGATTATGAGTCGCAGCGCATCCACCTAGCAATCGGCAACGTGCGCATTGTCACAGCTTTCAGCAAGGGCTACGCGACACCATCACCGTCCGCAGGGCCACCGATAGAAACATCCGTAGGCAAGATTAAGGAGGGGGGTAGTGCGCGTCTGCCGCTCCCCGACTTCCATAAACCACAGACCGCAGACCGCAGCAACCAAAGCAAGGGCCCAATAGCCTCGCTTTCAATAGGTGCCTAAATGGCCTCGAGAATCGCCTAGGACTAGACGCGCCTGTCTGCATAAGACCCAGAACTCTAAACCTAGGTGGCCAAGATGCAATCATAGGAAGAGCCGTGTGATTAAGCAAAGATGGGTCCCTAAAGCCCTTTTGCATGCACAAGGCTACTATGAGGAAAATGCCTCACTGTGGATCCCTAAGGCCCCTACGGCCAAAGGCACTAGTCATACGCCACCCTCAAGCTTGATCAGCCCACGTCCCCCAACACCTCAAGACCATAGGCTGCAGTGCTCTCCAGAGCCCCAGCCATCCTACTCATCTACGCTTCAGCCCAAGAGAGTCGCACAAACCTATCGACCCAAGCAACAGCCACTGTCACAGGTGGCATCATCCGACCTAGTCAATCCGACTCTCTGTAGCAAAGCTGACTGCAGCAGCCCAGCTCTACTGTGACTGACCCTAACCTGCCCATCTTCCAAACAACCCGGTTGCAGGCTCAAGGAAACTCCCAACCTCAACTATGTACTATCAAAGCCTCTAGTTCTAGCAAACCTCAACCACCCGTCGGCCTTACGCCCTCCTATGAATGGAAGTCATTTCTAGCGCTAGCCGCTGACCTTGCGGAGGACACCGGAGATGATGTGGTGGACTGCATTAAACGGCTCGATGCCACCTTCGTGTCGCTAGCCCTCAGCTATGACCGCTTGGACTTGGGTCTATTAGAGGAACCTTTTGCAATGGAAGTGTGCAGTATGCCTTACTCTTGGGAGACTTTTGAATTCGCCTTTGTATAGGCTTCTCGCTCTGCTCTACTGAGTTGCTCGGTATCGAGGTCTCCAAAGAGCAAGCCATTAAGTAATGTCTCATCACGTCATACGATCCACAGACCACTTCTGCTATCACTGACCAAGAGATCGCAAGTTTATCCCACCTTGCTGATACTGAATCACCCTTCTTGAGGCAATGGTATACTCTTAGGTTGCAATGGGAGGTTGACGGATGTCACTTAATGACCAACGCCGAGCAACACCGAGCCATCAAAACGGCAAAGTATGATCCCACCTACGTAGCACCTACCTCATATAGAGTGTTAACCACTCTTCGGGGCCGCATATCAAGGGGCATCCCTATCTTGACCGCCTCTTAACAGAGGAAGAACTCCACATCGCAAGTCGGGTCGACTCTGGTGACTTCCTCACAGATGTCCTCACATACGTCACACACATAGGAATTCGAACCTGTGATCTAGACCACGCCGCTCAACTGGAATACAATCCAAATTTCTACACTTGGCTCCTTCACAAGTAACTCCTACCCCAACAGGCCCAAAGCCCCTAACCTTTTGACCCCCAATCCTAGGAAGGATTCTTTTCTAAGACGAAAGGGAAGGGGGTATGTGGTGAAGGTGAAAGGAATCAGATGGAAAATGAATCAAAAGGGATACAGTAAAGTAAAGGTAGTGAAAAGCATAAGCATATAGTATGAAAAAATGGCTTCCTAAGAAATTCATTCAAGAGTTTTTATTCTCACGCAACCAATGAAGTGATATGTGAAAAATCCTAATGAAAGTTACGAATTACGGCAGGAGCATAAAATGTCGCAGCAAGACCGTGCCCATCGACTCCCATTCATAGACGAGAGAAGGGAGCAATATGGCATCCATCTAGAGAACCGCGCCTTCGGCCAGCTCAAGTTCCGAACCATCCACAACATAGAAGTCGTGGTGGCCAAGGAGGAAACAGCCAGGAGGGTGGTGGAACAATGCAACCTCACAAAGTATATTGAAAATTTCTCGCAGGAGCCGGATCACCTAAAGTGCGTAGAATTCCTCAGAACATACAACCCAGACCAAGAAGGTGGTATTGTAACAGTGGGCCAAGGAGAGGGTGCAAAGCAGGTACAAGTTCGGTTGGATCCAGCCTTGGTGGAGAAGGCTTTGGGATTGGTACCAAGGACAGAAAGGAAACAAAAAATGGATGTTTATGCCATGCTGAAAATGAAGAAGAGGTGCTCACAAATGACGGCATAAGCATCTAGGATATCCCTGACACAGAAGCTAGGTTTCAGGCCAAGTTGGTACATGTGCTCTTCTCCAGCCAGTGTTACAATTCCTTAATGCATCGAATTAGCGTACCAGTGCTGGAGAATGTAGCAGCCCATACCCTAGACAAAGTAGATTGGAATGGGTACGTGAGAAAAATGATTGATCAAGCGGCCAAAGCACTAGCCCTAGGAAGTGCACCAACAAGAGAAGAATCTCCGGCTTCTAAAGTTACGAAAAGGAAGAAAGCCTCCTTCATTGGTTATGGAGGAGTCTTGACTGCACTCATCCAGGAGGTAGTAAAGGAAGCACAGGAGGCAGAAGAGGGAGAAGGAGAAACGCCAGAGAGGTCACCTCCTCACCATGACAAAGATAGGTCCACCTACAGAACTAAAACAGAAGAAGAAGGGGAGGGACAGACTAGCAAAAAGACAATTAGGAAAACCAAGAAGAAGGCGACGCAGAAGAAGAAGAAGGATGATGAAGGCAGGAAGAAGAAGAGAGAAGACTTGGAAAGGGCGAAGAAAGAATCCCTGGAAGAAGCAAAGGAGAGAGAGAGGACAAAGAGACAGGAGGAGGAGAAGAAAAAAGAGGAGTTACAGAAAGCAAAGGAGGCATTGAAACAAGAAGCAGAAGAGAAGAAAAGGAGGGCAAAAGAACAGAAAGGGAAAAAGAAGGAAGAGCGGAGAAAAGGGGAGGAGGAAAGGAAGAGAAAAGCGGATGAGGAAGAGGAAGAGCTACGAAGGAAGGAGGAAGAGGACTTGGCGGAAGCCACCCGCCGGTCCATCGAACAATAGAGCCAAGCAGATGAACTAAGGAGCCTGAGCCCGCATAGAGAAGAGGGGCCAGGGTCTAGCACACAAGTGCCAGAGTTTGTGCCACCTCCAGTCCCTAAAGGCAAGGGCAAGGCCCCGCTCCATCCGATTCCTACCCTCCTGGTGCCTTCCACTAAACTCACCACCATCACCCCCAGCATCCCAACCAGTGCAGATGTGTCAAACTTCGTGGCGTGGATGCAGTATTTCATCAACAAGGAGATGGGCCAGGGACAGAGCACAAAGATTACGGCCACAGGACAGAAGAGGCCAGCTATGGATGCGGAGTCCAGGTAAGAGCCCAAAAAGCAAAAAGTCGAAGCATCAACCTCGCCCATCCACACAACGATGACGCCATCGGCGAATTACGACGAATACATCGCCGAGCTGCTCTCCCAATTGGAGAAAGCTAAGGAGGAATGCAAGATAGCCATGGCTGAGTTGGCAGCCGAGAAGGAATCAGTGGCCGCCTTCCAGCTAGATAAAACAAGAATGATAGCCTTGCAGCAGTGGGAGATTGCAGACCTTAGACACGAACTGAAGGCTAGGGATGAGAGGGAGGAACACTGGAGGCAGCTGCTCAAAAACGAGACATAGGAGTTAGTAAAAATGCAAAGAGAACACAAGCTCCTAACAGTGCAATACCAGGAGCTTGCTGCAAAATCTGCTCAGATTGATGCACTTGTGGCAGAGCTAAATGCCAGGGACGAAGGAAGAAAACGAGGCTTGGAGGAATAGTAGAAGGAACTCGAACGCCTGACAGACCAGCTCACCTCTAAAAGAGAAGAACAAGAGAGGCTAGTCAGGGAATTGGAAGATTATGAGCAGAAACTTATGATGCTAACCCTAAGACAGGGAGAGGGCTTGGAAGTGATGAACAAAAGTAGAGGAGTGGGCTGCGCACAACAAAAAGAGGGTGAAGACACTGGCGCGGCGCCTTGTTCTGGCAGAAAATGAGAAAATCATCGCAGAGAGCAAGGTAGAGGCAGCCCAAGTGGCCTTCAGCACTCAACAGAAGGCCTTCCTCGACACCATCCTGGATGCCACCCACGCGGTGCAAGGAGAGCCATTGGAGGTGATGCAAAGAAAGCTCAGCATGGCACGAAGAGCCCTACACACTAGACTACAGATGCCACCATTACCTGCGGAGGTTAGGCTGAGCTTGGATGAACAGCGAAAATACCTAATGCTGGCCAGCCTAACCCCCCAGGAGATCGACGCCCTCGGATTCGAGGAAGAAGCAGCACACGCAGAACGGCAGGGGGAAGAAGCAGAACTGGAAATCGATATAAATCGATTCAGGGAGGATGTAGTCCTACAACCCCCCTCGCCGCAGTCTCAAGAGCCGCCACAAGCGGACCCATCTGTGGAAAGAAAAGCCGTCTCTAGGGAAAGACGCAAAAAGCTGGTGGAAGAAGCGAGAAAAAAACTGAGAGCCAAGCCAACCGTGCTACCGTCTGCACCTCTCCCATCGTGCCTTGATGATCTTCCCGCAGGATTCCACACAGAACTGGTGTTGTGGGAGATAAAGGAACTAGGAAAGGATCCATTCCCCTTCAGTTTCCTCCTACCCAACAGTCTGCGGAGGGTCCTGCTGCTCAAGGTGATGGACGAGGTAATCGCGGTCGGTGGCCGGTTGGGGAAAATTTGCTGGAAGAGCTGGAAAAGACCCCGACCTCTTGGGACACAGAAGCGGCCGACTATTGGCAAGATAAGGTTTTTGAAATCCCACACACTGTACAAAACTAGAAAAGCCAACCCCTGTGGAGGAGGCGGGTATGCGACATCAGCATACTCGCCTGGATGGCGTTTTGTAACACCCTGCCATTCGAGCAGAACAACCCTACCTACATGGCGTACCCTCGAAGAGTAGGGGTAGATTTTGATGCCACCCTCCACGGGCGGTATGACTTTCCCATTATTTATAACTCCACTGTAGTATCCTTTGAGCATGCCCTTCTTTTTACCGGCAGAAAGCCTAGATGAGTCTATGATGCGCTTTCTTGCAGATTTCTCCTCATGTCCTAACCCCGCTTTTGTAACAACTTGTAATTATCTTAGGTTACTTAGGCTACTTCTTAAGCAGGACCTGACTCCACAAGAGCGCGGCCTACCTCCCCTATTCTTTGACCCTAACGCTATAGACAACTGCGTCATGGCTCGTCTCATGATGAGGGCTAGTCTCCTTCCCTCTTTTTGCTTAGCCCTCCTAGAAGACATGAACGACAACCAATTCACTAGGTGCAACCACCCCTTCCTCTCCACCACTTCTCTTCATGTCCGCATGAATCTGAAAGATTACATGCAAAGTCGCCAGTTTTTTAGCAAATCTATCTGACCCCCTTCCCCTCCTCATGCCGATGAAGACAATTAGGCCTATTTATCATTTTCAAAAAAAAAATAGAAAAAAAAGAAAAGAAGAAGGAAAAAGAATGCACCACAGTCACCGCACCTGGGGTTCTCCCTAGCCCCCTCCCCACTTCACACTTAGGGCACATCAAGGGCAGGACTTTCAGACCTGTCACCCTAAGACTTGCACCGCACCTCCAACGAAGCACGAACTGGGTCCTCAAGTGTGGGATGTTACCAAGGGCTTGACCAAGGTTAGACCCATCTCCCAATTCCACTGCCACGGGCACCACACACTACACGATGAGACAGACACACCCCTTAGGGAGTGCACAACTTTTCTTGCAGGTTATGTTCGAGTTTCAAGAAATGGCTACTCCGCGGAAGAGGATCACCCATGGCATCCTTTAATGACAAAAACTTCTTTTCGTGTGCCGGCATCCAGCCATCTACTTGCTGATGGCTACCACGATTGAACCAAATCAAGGTAGAACTGCCATTGGCATAGATCTTGGAACCTCATCTTCCAATGATCCATGCCCAACACCTCAAGATCTACGGATCGCTTATTCATTCCATAAGCCTGAAGACCTTCAACTCAAAGATGAAGACCTTCAACTCAAAGACAAGGATCCTCAATCAAAGCCACGGATTTTCAAGGCAAACAGCATTCGGGGGGTTTCTCTAGAATAAATCCCTCCAATACCATCCTCCTAAGGGATTGCTTATTGCTTCAAGCGTTTCTGATACTCGAAGGACGACCGGCTACATAAGGGGTGCCACAATAGTGTGAAAGATGCCGAGTATCTTCATGGAGCCTAAAGCATGCCGGAATCTTTCCTGGTCATCGTCCTTAAACTCCATCACCTATCATTCACCCAACCACCTTGGAAGCAGTGTCATCCATCTACCTATTCCGCCTAGCGGCCAACCTAACTAGCCACTACGTCCCACCGCAGTGCCATGGGACTGGCACTTGGCTGGGGGGGGGGGGGGGGGGGTAATGTTACCGTGTTTCCCGCATCACAGAGGAGCGGAAAACAAAAAATAAATAAAATAGCAAAAAAGGCGCAGGATAAAAGCAAAAAAATGTGCCTTGACCGGTAACCAAACCTCGAAAAAATTAAATGTTCATGCATGACCCTCAGAAAGCCTTGGTGTTGCCCCGAGACAACAAAAGAGTAAAAAGGCGCACCATTAAAATGTGGGGGCGCCCCCAAATCTTTGTAAAAGAGTGCCATGCTCACTCCTGTGCAAAGTGTACGCATTAGTTGGGAATAGGATAAATTAGAATGGTGGGAAATGGGAAAAAGGGCCTAGGCCATGTAAAAGAGGGAAAAGGGAATGACCGCCCAAAAAGGATTTAGGGCTTTGTATATAAAGTTGAAAAGTGAATGAGAAGCTCATTCTTTGGTGTGTGGTAAAAAGAGTCTTCTTCTTTCTCTCTTCTTCTCTCCTTCTTGCTTGTGTGTGCTCTTGAGAGAGTGGTGCGCAGATCGGTCGCAGTATGCTCACGTAGTGAATCCCAGAAGGTCCCCAAGAACAATGAACTCTACCTTTTTGCACAAAAAACAATGTAAAAGCATGAACGACAAGAAGCAAGAGACCAATTGGGTTCAATCTCCCCCCATGCCTTGTGTGTGCGCTTCACAAAGCATGTATTTTATGTATATTTCCATCTTCATGCTCAATAATAGCCCAATTTACAAAAATATGACAAGCTTTTAGCTTTTGAGTTTGCTTTCTACAAAAATAGGAAAATAAAGCTAATGGACGGTGCCCATGGAATCTGGCACGCCCAACACAATGTCCAAATAGAAATAACATATCCTTGCACATAGGCGCATACAAAATAATAATAAATAATCGATGCCTCAATAGACATAACAAAATATAGGCGTGGCGCCTATCAAAATATAATCCATAGGTCGAATACTCGCTAGACTCCAATGTTTTCCTCCGCCACTGCTACTGTCTCTACACATCAACTGAAGCATTCACAATCGTTAGTAAAATAATACAATTAAACCGACAAAAGTGAATACCTAGCAGTCTTCAGCTACATAAATAAATCAACTGGTTAGAAATAAATCCTAACCTTAACTTATTACGAGTGCGCACTCTAAACTCATAAACATTTATTAATTTAATATGTATTTTGCAGAATCACATGCTATGGAATCACCCACGTACACACTAAATTAATGAAACACTCGAAAAGGACAGGCGTCCCCATCAACTTCTCGCACAAAGAATCCACTTTGTGTATGAGCCCCGGTCATCTAAGTTTACGGAATCCACCGTAAAACCTCACGGAATCCACCGTGGAATATGCCTCCTGGCATCATATCCCCAGGGCGGGATAGCAATTGACCTCAATTGCTATTAGCTCAATGTGGAGCTAACAGAGTGGGGAAAGCATTTAAGTCTCTAGAGTGCATCCATTGTGCTTCCTCTACAGGATGGCTCTTAAATTTTACTAGATCTTTGGCCAGTTCTAGTGGTCATGTAGTCGGTGTCTATGATGGCTTCTAGTTCAAGTATTTCAATCTCTTCTTCTAGTAAAGGTGGGTTTTCATAAACAGGGTGGATAGGTAATTGGCCTCTAAATGGTCTCAATAAACTAATGTGAAATGTATTGTGAATTTTCCAATGAGATGGTAATTCTAACTTGAATGCATTATCATTAATCTTATGAATAATTCTAAATGGTCCATAAAATCTAGGAGCTAATTTGACAACTGGATGTCTATCTACACTTTGCAGTCTACGTTTTTCTATTCTCAGCCAAACATAATCATCAACTTTGAAATTCATTGCTTGTCTTTTCTATATGCAAGAGGTGTAGATAATCTATATCCATAAATGACTTCAAAAGATGCTTTCTTTGTAGATGTGTGTGGTGTATTGTTGTATGCAAACTGTAATAAATGCAAGTGAGTGTCCCATGTCTGAGGTTTAGAGATAGTATATGCACGTAAAAGATCTAGAATGGTGCTATTTGTGGCTTCTGTTTGTCCATTTGTTTCTGGATGAAATGCAGATGAGAAATCAATCTTTGTGCCTAGATTTGCAAACAGTGTAATCCAAAAATTGTTACAGAATCTAGAATCTCGATCTGAAATAATCACTTTTGGCAATCCATGGTCAGTAAAAACAGTTTTCAAAAATAACTGTGCTGCTTGTGATGCTGTTAAAGTTTTCTTACATGGAATGAAATATGCTTGCTTACTAAATCTATCTACAACTGTCCAAATCATATCATGGTTAGATTTAGTATTTGGTAAACCAGTAATGAAATCCATAGAAATATGTTCCCAAGGTTTAGATGGAATAGACAAAGGCATTAGTAAACCATACTGTTTACCATGATGTCTCTTTATTCTTTGACAAATCAAACATTCAGAAACGAAATTAGATACATCTGCATCCATATGCGGCCAATAAAAATCTTCAGTTAACATGCGTAATGTAGATATGATACCTCTATGACCTTGATATGGGGGACAATGAATTTCATTTAAAACAAAAGATCGGAATGGAATAGTAACACACAGTCTTTTTTCAAAAAACATAAATCCATCATTATATGACAATGAATCAACAGGAATGAAATTATTTTGAACTAATTTTCGCCAATCAGAATGAAAAGTAATATCCTGGTGATATGTATCTTTCATAGCAATCAAAGAATCAAAAGATATGATAGAAATATTATGAATTGCAGGTCTTCTACTCAATGCATCAGCAACTACATTTTCTTTTCCAGGTTGGTATTGAATGATAGGATGAAAACTTTGAATGAAGGAAGCCCATTTGATATGACGGTCAGAAATTTGGGGTTGGCTAAGTAAATGTCTAATGCTTTCCTGGTCGGTTTTTATCATGAATTCTGAATCCATTAAATAGTGTTTCCACTGTTTTAATGCTTGTACAACTGCTAATAGTTCTTTGTCATAAGTGGAATATTTCAGCTCAGAGGGTTTCAGCTTAGAACTAGAATATGCTATTGGATGATTGTCTTGCATTAGTATGGCTCCTATTCCTGATCCGCTAGCATCGGTCACAACTAGAAAGAATGGTCTATGAAAGTCAGGCAATTGTAGAACATGGGCATTGGTTAATGCACGTTTCAATAAGTCAAAAGATTTCTGCTGAGTTTCAGTCCATTGATAAACAATTCCTTTCTTAAGAAGTTTGGTTAATGGTAAAGCAAGTAATGAAAAATTGCGTACAAACTTCCTATAGAAACTAGCAAGACCAAGGAATGAGCGTAACTCATGCACGTTTTTAGGAACAGGCCAATGCAATATTGCATCTATTTTCTTAGGATTTGCAAACAATTGATTTTCTTTCAGTAATTGAAAAACTAATGACAAATGCTCATAATGCTCTTTCTCACTTTGACTAAACACCAAAATATCATCAAAGAAAACAATCACACAATACTGATATTTCAAAAAGATACAGTTCATCATTCTACTGAAAGTGGCAGGTGCATTAGTCAATCCGAATGACATGACTAAGAATTCGTAATGGCCAAACTGTGTTCTAAATGCAGTCTTAAATACGTCAAATTTATCTAGCCTCACCTGATGATATCCAGACTTAAGGTCAATTTTACTAAATATAGAAGATCCTTGCAGTTTGTCTATAAGGTCATCAACTCTAGGTATAGGATACATATTCTTTACAGTGATCTTGTTTAAAGCTCGGTAGTCAATACACATACGATAAGTATTATTCTTTTTCTTAACTAAGAGTACAGGTGCACCGAATGGAGAACTGCTAGGTCGAATCAAACCTCTATTTAGTAATTCTTCAACTTGACTCTGGATTTCTTTTTGCTCTATTTGATTGTGCCTATATGGTGCTTTGCAAGGTGGTTGTGTGCCAGGGATTAAATCAATCTTATGGTCTTCTGGTCGTGAAGGTGGTAAACCTGGTGGTAGGTCTTCTGCAAAACAGTCCTTAAAATATGCAAGAAATTCCTTATGCCTAGGGTGCATATGATTTTCCTTTGCGTGCAATTCATTCACCCAAATGAGATATGATTTAGTACTCTTGCGTAATGCACATTTTGCTTGAGTATGTGAAAGCAGTGGAAAAATATTAGATGCATGCATACCATATAATGTAATAGATTTTCCTTGAAAATTAATATTCATTGTGTGCGTGGAATAATCTATATTTGGATTATGCTGGTGTCTCCAAGGCATTCCTAAAATAATGTCGCTTGACTGTAATGGAACAACTAAGAAATTTCTTCTTTCAATATATGAACCAATTTGAATCTCTAAATCTTGTACTTCTTGTGTGCCATTGTACCTAGTGCCTAAAAATGCAGCTTTTATGCGATAATGCGTAGGTACAGTCTGTAATTTCAATTCCTTTACCAATTTTGCGAAAATAAAGTCATGAGTACTACCGTCATCATGCAAGATAGTTCTTTCCTTTCCATGCACCAAACATTTCATAGTCAATAATGAATGTGGAGTAGGCATACCTGGTAAAGTGTCGGAAGTAGTAGTAGGATCATCCTCATCTTCAGTGAAATCAGGCATATCTTCATGCTCGTCTTCGTCCATGGCTCGAAGATAGTTGATATGTGCTGGTGGCTTCTTTGAATGACAATTTGCTGCGAGATGCCCAGGCTGGTGACACTTATAGCATACTATTGGCTTGGCTTTGGTTACATTATTTGCAATGGCTGGAAGTCTGGGTACATTTGGATTTGCTTGTGGAATAGGCTTAGGATTTGGATTGACATTGGATGGTAATGCAGGTGGTTTAGCCCAATTCTTGCGGAAAGATGGTGATGAGAAACGACCTGGATTAAACCTTCTAAAATTGGAATTGAATTGTTTAGATCCATAATTACCATTGGCTTGGAATTGCTGTGGTCGCCTGTCTCTTCCGCGTAACTTATCTTCAGTGTCGTGAGCTAGTGAGATGGCGTCTTCAAGGGTAGCAGGCTTGAACATGTTCACTTCAGCGTAGTAATGTCCAAGAAGTCCAAACATATACTTCCGCTTATGTGTCGTCTCTGGTACGTCTTCAAGCATGCGTAGCTGTAGGAGTGCATTCCAAAAATGCTCTGTATACTGTGGAATAGGCTCACGATCCCGTTGTTGAAGTAGATCCCATTGCTTGATAGCCTTCTCATGAAATTGCGGTGGAAGGAAATTCTGCATGAACTTCTTCTTGAAATCTTCCCAAGTAGCAGGACATTCTATGCTCTTGCGTACTACAGTCCACCAAAGTGATGCTCTGTCTATCAGATGATTAGTAACACACTTGATTTTATCTTTTTTTGGATAAGTTTCCTCATGGAAATAGTCATCAAACTGGCTAATGAATGATAAAACAGTCTTTCCTTCTCATATGCCATTGAAAGTGCGAAATTTGAAACTTCGTTTACTTATCTTTGATTCCTTGCGAATGGTTTGTGCTTCAAGAGTGGCGTCGATGGTACGTCGAATCAAATCTTCAACTTGAGGTTCTTCTTTGTCGATAGACGCTCTTTGTAATTTTGTCAATTGCGCTTGCAATGCTTGCCTAGCCCTTCGCTCTTCTTCCAATTGCAGCATGATTAGATCCAGCTTTTGTTCCATGGTAGGCTCAGGTAGGTCGTCTTCAGCCATAGGATCATCCATATGTGGGGTCGTCATCCTGTAAAACTCAATAAACCTTTCTCACTCAAAATCAGGTTAGCGGGATGAGCGTAGCTCAAATTCGGGGTTACAAGGCTATGTATTTTTGGGTATTTCTTTCTCAATTTTCAGAAAATTTGCAATATTTCCGTCTTCATTTGCTGAAAATACTTCAGTGAACCTGTAGATAGGTAGAACACTTTGCCACGAACAACTTTCCAGTTCAGAGTTTTTGCATAGGAACAGCCCTTCTAGGAGTTTTAAGCACTAGTCAGTTCTGACTCCAGTTGACTAGTCTGACTTGCAGAGTTGCAAACTTAGGCGACTTGCAGAGTTGCATACTTACAGGACTTAGGCCGACTTGATGAACTTGCAGGACTTGATTCCAGTAGACTTGCAGAACTTGACTTTTGATGCGTAGGACCCGGAGTTTGGTGACTTGCTTGCTTTGTTCAACTTGAGGAAAGCTTAGTGATTTAAGCTTTATAGCTTAAGCTTTAATGGAGAAGATGAATCGTGGGAAAAAAACGGCGTAGATGATGAAGACGTGGGTAGCTGTTTTATGCCGTCGTGAGAATCTCGGACGTCCTCAGATACCTCGTTGTCAAGTTGTGAAGCAATTAAGCTTCTTAAGCTTCTTCTAAGCTTAATTTAAGCTTAAACTTATGAGAGAATAAAGATTTTAAATTTGTTTTCTCACAGTATGTCCACGACTTGATTAAGGAGATGGATGCGTGGTCCTCCACCAGCACAGCCTGGTCCTTCGCGATCTGACAGTAGAAACAGGGGTTCTTGATCACCAGAAGTCTGCCTGTATCGACGGTTCGCAACGAGATTGACTGTAGATCCCGATCGTTCCTGGAGCTCCGCCTTCGCCCGAGATGGGTAGCGATTGGAAGCTCTTGATCTCAGCTTCGCTTTGATACCATTGGTGCGCAGATCGGTCGCAGTATGCTCACGTAGTGAATCCCAGAAGGTCCCCAAGAACAATGAACTCTACCTTTTTGCACAAAAAACAATGTAAAAGCATGAACGACAAGAAGCAAGAGACCAATTGGGTTTAATCTCCCCCCATGCCTTGTGTGTGCACTTCACAAAGCATGTATTTTATGTATATTTCCATCTTCATGCTCAATAATAGCCCAATTTACAAAAATATGACAAGCTTTTAGCTTTTGAGTTTGCTTTCTACAAAAATAGGAAAATAAAGCTAATGGACGGTACCCATGGAATCTGGCACGCCCAACACAATGTCCAAATAGAAATAACATATCCTTGCGCATAGGCGCGTACAAAATAATAATAAATAATTGATGCCTCAATAGACATAACAAAATATAGGCGTGGCGCCTATCAAAATATAATCCATAGGTCGAATACTCGCTAGACTCCAATGCTTTCCTCCGCCACTGCTGCTATCTCTACACATCATCTGAAGCATTCACAATCGTTAGTAAAATAATACAATTAAACCGACAAAAGTGAATACCTAGCAGTCTTCAGCTACATAAATAAATCAACTGGTTAGAAATAAATCCTAACCTTAATTTATTACGAGTGTGCACTCTAAACTCATAAACGTTTATTAATTTAATATGTATTTTGCGGAATCACCCGCTATGGAATCACCCACGTACACACTAAATTAATGAAATGCCCGAAAAGGACAGGCGTCCCCATCAACTTCTCGCACAAAGAATCCACTTTGTGTATGAGCCCCGGTCATCTAAGTTTACGAAATCCACCGTAAAACCTCACGGAATCCACCGTGGAATATGCCTCCTGGCATCAGAGAGGGAGTGTGAGAGTGTGAGGGAGTGAGTGTGTGTGGGAGTGAGAGATCAAGAGGGTGAAGCTCTTCACCATCTCCTCTTCTCTTCTTCTCTTCTCTTCTCTTCTCTTCTCTTGCGCGCGCGGCTATGGAGGATGGAGCTTGGAGATGGAGGAGGCTTGAGGATGCTTGAGCTAGCATCAAGAATCGTGGAGCTACCGGAGTGCAAGAGAGAGGAGGGTACTCAATCGAGCATCAAGGTAAGCTCACTACACTCGTAGGATCGACGGCACATCGACTAGGTGAGAGATATCCATTAGAGCTCGCTTGGAACACTTGAAACAATAAGCGGTCCGTGGGTCTCGACGGTTGAGCGAAAGCTCCCACACCTTGTTCTCCCAATAGTTCAAGAGCCTCTGTGCCCCGTGAGGTAGAGTTCTTCTCTCTTTCGGCAACCCACCTGTCTCCTAGCCTTCTTCCTACATTAATCACGACCGCTCTCCTTCTACTCCCATACTATGAGTTCTGTGTTCTAGTCTATTGGGAAACAATCTTCTCTCTTGGAGGGATGGGTGCTTTTGGGGCCATTGCTCATTTAGCTTTCAGCCTCTGCCATGCTTCAGCATGTTTGTTATCTTCCTTATGATCTCTGCTTTTCTTTCAATAGTGGTGTTTACCTCTTGTTGTACTTCAGGCTGTGGAGAGGGAGGCTATGGGACTAACTCCTTGTCTTTCTGCCCCATTTCAAATCTTGGCCCTACTTCTTTAGTCAATCTTTTCATCTCCTCTCCCCTATGCTCTTGTGGCTCTGCTTCCTTGGGCCTTGCTATTTGTGCTTGGATGTGCAGCCCGTGTCATAGAGCCTTGTGGGCGACCTCTAGCTTTCTCCTTAATGATTCAATAGCCTTCCCCTCTTCTGATTGTGTGGCATCTAAGAGAGTATTGAGGAAGGCACGTTGTTGGGCTTCCAAGCTTATTTGGGTGGCCTCTTCCTTGCTTTCTGTTAACACCTTGTCACCTTCTGCAAGGGCTAGTCGGCTCGCTAAGGCTCTTACCCTTCCTTCACTCTTGAACACCCATTCACATGCTCTTCTTTTCATCTCTTCTAAGCTTTCATTTTGCCTTTGAGCTAAGGCCCTTATTCTACATTCTTGTTCCTTGAGCTCTCTTTCTAGTCTCTTCTACTCTTCTAGTTCCACATCCACCCTCTTCTCCAACTTGTCCATGTTTTCATGATACTTTTGGGCCTTCTCTTCTTCTCCGGTTGTTGTGAGCTCCTCCATGGCATGTTGGACCGTTTCCATATGTCCTTGCAGCTCTTCTTATTGTAGGATCAAGGGCTTGTATTCCTTTTGAAGTCCCATCAGTTCTTCCTGATTCTCATCTTCAAGTTTCTTTCACCAACTGTCCTCTTGCTCCTCCTTAGCCCTAATCTTTGCCTTTAGCTCACTTATTTCTCATTGATACCTGGTTACTTGGTGGGTTTTCCTGAGCTGGAAAGCCACTAATTCATCTTTCTTTGATTCTAGCTTGGCCACAACCATCTTCTTTTCCTCCTTTGCAGTTCCTTAACATAATTGTCATAATTTGTAGACAATGGCAATGTTGTAGGGATAGTTTTTGTGGATGCTTCTACCTTCTATCTCTTAGGATCTTGTCATGACTCCGCATCTGTAGCTCCCGTTGTCTTTGCTCCCATCACTAATGTTTGTTTGCTTGCATCTTGAGCTATCTCTTTGTTGACCAAATACCACACCCAGGCCATGAGGTTACTTGTGTCTACTATAGTTAAAGTGCCTTTGGTGGGTGCAGAGACTAGGGTGATAGGCACTAGGATAGGTGGAATGGGGTCAATCAAACCCTTGTCCTTGCCTTCTGCTACTAGGGGTGGCATGATTTCTGGCACTTGGGAGCTTGTCCCTGGGTTGTCCCCAGGCCGTCTTATCTATGTAGGCTCATGCTAGGCAACTCCTCCTCTCTAATGGGCTACTCCATTGATAGGCGGATGGCCCTTGGCTATGTCCTCTTCTTGTCTCCTTTCGAGCTCCTCAACCTCTTCATCTTCTTTTCTCTTTCTTTCTTATTTTTCCTCTTTGGATTCCCTTTGGGCCTTGAGATAGTCAGCTTTTTCTTTCTTTCTTCTTTGGAGGGATGCTCCACCAATAGGCGGATGGCTATGTTCTCTATTTCTCTCCCCTAAGCACCTCAGCCTCTTTGTCTGCTTTTCTCTTTCTTTCTTCTTTTGCATCCTTGGATTCCCTTTGGTCCTTGAGGTAGTTAGCTTTTTCTTTCTTCCTTCTCTCCTCTTCCACTCTCCTTTGGGGGGTTTTCTTCTTGGACTTCTTGGCCCCTCCGTGGCTAGAGACCATTGTCAGAGGGGTTTTTGTCGAAAGGTCGTATTCACCTGGGATCAAAGGTAGAAGGAAGTAGAGATAGGAGATGGAAGAGAAGAAAAATAAAAGACGAGGGGTAAACACAACAAAGACAAAGCACAATGAATCAAATCAATATGTATTGACAAAACCTGAAATCCTTTGTCTAGCACTACTCAGAAGCACTCTCCAAGCATTAGATCTCCTAGAGCTCCCTCGTAGAAAAAAAACGTGGATAAGAAATAGCAGCTCCTTCTTTGTTGCTCAAAACCCAAATCTAATGGATCCGTTGGCTTCGGAAGGGGGGTAAAACCTCAAGACACCTGAAACCCAAGAAACCTGGTCAGGGATCTCCTAGATCACTTCTTCTTCTTCTTCTTCTAGTTCAAAGTGCATTTTTCAGCCTGTCAATAGTGATCGCAATGCACACGATTTTGTCCCTTTTTCTTTTTTATGAAAATTCCAATAACTGTGGCTGAAAAAGCAACTTGCTTTTTGCATGCCATCCTAATCTAGAAGCTTTTCTAACTTTTTCATATTTTTACAATAAATAATATTAAAAATAGGCTATAATTATCCAAAAATCTAGTATTTTTGGATAATCCATGCCACGGACACTAGCACTAATGGTCAGATCACATTGGCTCTCTACATTTATAAGACAGTCGGATGATAATGCACTCCAGAGTTTTTCACACCGTGTCTACGTAGTGGCACGACATCATGTTTCCTATTGTCCTTCTTTGTCACTCACGATTCTCTCCCTAGATCGTTCCTGCTCTTGGTGGAGAGGGGACATGTCTGGTATCTTGCCAAATCCTTCGTCACCTTGTGCTTCCCCCAATTCCTCCCTAATGATGGCAGTCAAGACCCCACCAAATCCAATGGTTGAGGCCTTAGATGACGACTTCTTCCTTGCCTTAGAGGCCGAGAACTATCCACCCGCAAGTCTTCCACTTGTAGCTAGTGCCTTAACTGAAGTCTCAATGGTCTTCCGTATGAAGTTGTTCAAGTTTACTTTATCAAAAGATTTGGTTGCAATGCTTTCTAGCATCTGCACATTGATTCTGCTCATCAATGTGTTGTACCTTTGGCTAGAAAACAAGGCATGTGACCATTTTGGCTTGTAACTGGACTTCAGGGTCAGAGATATTAGCTAAGTTGATACATCATTGGTGTGGACCTACACTTATTCCACTCCCAACATGTTATACACATCCCTTTTTGTCTGTCTTTCAACTTTTTTGACCATGCCCAACACTCTCTCCACTAGCTGTGGGGTCAGCTCAACTTCTACTTGGCGGGTGGCCTCTCCTTGTCGCACAATTATAGTGTTGTGGTTCTTGTTGAAGGTACATAGGAACTTCTTGCAACTTTTGTAGTCCACGACTTGGTTCTCCACATACTTTTGTAACTTGCATTGATTCAAGATTTTCCTTATGGCTTGCTTCTCCATGAATACGTCTTCCAAATTTAGGATGTGCCTGAACTTGAATTGGTTGTAGACCCTAGCACTGAGAGGCCATACTTTGCTTGCTCTTCCTTTGAAAATGGAAAGTTGATGGTTTTCTTCTATTCTGCCATTGTAGGTGCCTATCATGAAGCCATAACTCACCATCAATATTCTTCAGATACTTTTTGCAGAAAGACATGTACGAAATGGAAACAAAATGCTCATGGAAATTGAAATGCTTAAATATGGAAGGAGAATTTTCCTTTAAACAATCCACGCATTCCTAAAAAAATGTATGACACTTTTCCTCAATCAGAAGTTGATTTTTATCCATTCTTTTCTACTTTTGGATGTTGACTGAGGTTTAGGGTTTGTTTTTATGTTCCACACCTTACCCCCTCCCCCTTGGAGATGAGAAGAATCCTTCTTAGGATTAGAGGTTGAAGAGTGAAGGCTCGTCGATGCATGCTCATGGTGTTTCACCTCTACATGAACCAAGCGTAGAAGTTTGGGTTGTACTCCATTTGAGCATAGTGGTCAATGTCGACAAGTCAGATGCTTACGTGGGTGAGGTAAGTCAGGACATCCATTAGAAAGTCACCTGCTGGCAATGTGTAGCTCCTCCTCAGTCAACATGCAATCTAAATAGGGGTGGGTCATGATGTGCTGCTCTTCTAGGGGTTGTTTGCGAATGGTGGTCAACACTCTATAGGAGGTTGGAGCTACATAAGTTGGGCCTTGTTCCAAGGTTTTGATGGCATGCCTCTACTTAGCATTAGTCATGATTTGGCAACCCTCTAGCTCCCATTAAATTCAAAGAGTATACCATTTCCACAGGAAAGAGGAGTTGTTTTTTTCAATAAGTTGTTTCAATTCTTCAATTTCTTGGTCTGTGGTAGGGGTTGTGCTCTTGTTATATGAGGTGATGAATCATCATATGTACAGTTATTCATGGGAAATCTAGGTGGCAATTAGCTCCTCAACTACTTGGGGAGCCTTAACAAATAGGAATTCTAATTCTTCCTAAGAGCAAGCCACTGTATGTACCTCCATGGCCAAAGGCTCTTCCAAAAGGCCTAGGTCTAGTCGATCATTACTTTAAGTAGCAAGTATAGTAAATGTAGCATCCAAGCATTGAAGGCAAGTAACCACGTCATCACCCATATTTTTAGCCAAGTCCAAGGCCAAGGTAAGAATCGATCATCTCTCATAAGAAGGTTTTTGGCCTATAGGTGTTGAGATATCGAGCTCCACTCATGATACGCCAAGGTGACCGTTGTGTATTTATGTCACCGACTTGTCAGTTGTAGACGCGGTTGGTACACCGCTCATGAATAATAGCTAGATGACAGCTATCATTATCTACTCTAGTTCCTGGCTCAGTTAGTATGCCACCATAGTTAGTTGAGTTTGGTTTGAGACCCATATATAGGGTTCTTCTATTTCTTTGTAAGTGAGTTCTTTTGGCTTACACAACTAAGAAGAGGAAAACTGTTTTCAGCCTCCACCTCTGTGTGTATTCCTCCATTGTGCAAGCAAGAAAGCTACAAGTGAGACTCCTTCCTTCTCTCCCACAATCTTGACATGGTATCAGAGCCTTGTTCATGGTAAGGAGCTCAAGAGCACATGAACAATTCTGTGACAGGTGCAGAAGAAAGCAATGATGTATGGTATGTTGACTCAGGTGCATCAAACCACATGACAGGTCATGCAGAATGGATGGAGGATGCAAGGAAAATGGAAAAACCAGGATTTGTGGAGACTGGTGATGATACTGCACATCCTATTGTGCATATTGGAAAAATTCCTTTGTCTATGCAGGATGGGAAAGAGAAATACCTGTCCGATGTATTTCATGTCCCGAATATCACCAAGAATCTGGTTTCTGTTGGTCAAATGGTTGAGCAGGGCTTGCAGGTCAGATTTAATCCTCATGGATGCTTTGTTGAGGATATGAAAAATAAAGGTCGCTTGATAGCAAAAGGAAAGAAGAAGGGCAGAATGTTTACGTTGGATACAAACATGTCTGAATTGAGTGCAGCAATGTTTGCACATGGGACCGGTGTAGTTGCAGATATTGATATCTTGCATAAACGCATTGGTCATGTTAATGTACAGCGACTTAAATCAATGCAGGCCCAAAATATTGTTGCAGGATTGCCCAAATTCAAGGTTGCAGAAATGCATAAGGTATGTGAAGCATGTCAGTTTGGAAAACAGGCAAGGAAAACATTTCCTAAACATGTTCAAGAGAGTGAGAAGCCATTGGAATTAATTCACTCTGATGTGTGGACTACTAAAGCTGCATCTCTTGGAGGCTGTCATTATTTTGTTAGTTTTATTGATGACTATAGCAGAAAAGTTTGGGTGTATTTTATGAAAAAGAAAAGTGAAGTTTTTGGGCATTTCAAAACTCTTAAAGCTATGGTTGAAAAAGAAACAGGTCTGTAGATAAAATGCCTAAGGTCGGATGGAGGGGGAGAGTACCTCTCAAATGAGTTTGCAAGGTTCCTGCAGGAGCATGGCATAAAGCAGCAATATTCATGCAGCCATACCCCACAACAAAATGGAATTGCAGAAAGGAAAAATAGGCATATTGGAGAGGTATCTCATGCCATGCTCAATGAAAAAGACTTGCCAGATTTTTATTGGGCTGAAGCAGTTGCTACAGCAGTCTACATAATGAACAGGACTCCCACTGCAGCAATACATGGAATGACTCCAGAGGAGAGGTATACTGGTAGAAAACCAGATATTTCTCATTTGAAAATTTTTGGTTGCATTGCCTATGTACATGTGCCAGATGAGTTGAGATCCAAGTTGGATCCAAAAGCTGAGAAGTGCATCTTTATTGGTTACTCTCTGTAGCAAAAAGGGTATAGATGCTATAACCCTTCTACTCATAAGTTTACAGTGAGCAGAGATGTTGTTTTTGATGAGATGAGTAGCTGGTATAAACCAGTAAATGTGATAGATGATGTAGATGCACAAAATGGTAATGCTGCACAGAATTCACAGCAGCAGTCACAAAATATTAGTGGACCTGGAGCGTCCTCTAGCAGTGGTTCACATTCTTCGCCATGGACAGGCAGATTGAGATCAGGAGAATCTTCTCAAGGCGGTGCAAATAGTGGTATGCAGGTATCACCAAAAGAAAAAGAGAAGGTTGATCAGCCCATGTTTGATGTGAATGCAGGTCACTCTTATGTGGATGGTGAATCCAGTGGCTCAGAACAGAGCATTGATGATGAGTTGGGTATTCCTTCTATTGTTACACCTGGAGTAAGGAAGACCAGGGATGTTTTGAGAGCATCTGGGAGTGAACCTATTTTGCGCAGGTCTGCGAGAGCTAGGTATCCTGTGGATAGGCTGAAATATGATGGATTTACAGCCATTCACTATGCATATATGGTCAAAGTGATACAGGAACCAGAACCCACTTCTTTTGAGCAAGCCATGGGAAAAGAAAAATGGGAGAAAGCCATGGATGCCTTGGAAGCAAATGCTACATGGGAATTGGTACCTTTGCCTAAAGGTAAGAATGCAACTGGCTGTAAGTGGGTTTATAAGGTGAAGCACAATGCAGATGGTTCTGTGAACAGATACAAGGCAAGATTAGTAGTCAAGGGGTATGCACAAACATATGGCATTGACTATGAAGAAACATTCAGTCCGGTTGCAAGGATGGAAACCGTAAGAGCAGTCATTGCTATGGCTGCATCAAAGGGATGGTCGTTACATCAGATGGATGTAAAGAATGCCTTGTTGCATGGTGATTTGCAAGAAGAGGTCTATATGGAGCAGCCACCAGGTTATGTACATGATGTTCATCCTGAGTTTGTTTGCAGGTTGAAGAAAGCCTTGTATGGCTTGAAGCAAGCACCTAGAGCATGGTCTGACAAGATAGGACAGTATCTTGTCACTATTGACTTTCAGATTTCCAAGGCAGATTTCTCACTTTATGTGAGAAAAACAGAGAAAGGTATCATGCTACTTGTCATTTATGTTGATGATTTGATTATGACAGGTGACAGTGATGAAGATATCCTTCATGTGAAAATGCTATTGAAGCAGAAGTTTGAGATGAAGGATTTGGGAGAGCTGCGTTATTTTTTGGGCATTGAGGTGATTAGATCACCAAGTGGGATACAGCTCTTGCAGAGGCAGTATGGATTGGGCATGCTGTCCAAATATGGGATGACAGGCTGTAAGCCTATTTCAGTTCCTTTGGAGCAGAATGTGAAGCTAAGCGCGCAGATGCAAGTGAGCTTCTGGAAGATCCTACTATGTACAGACGCATAGTAGGAAGTTTGATTTATATGACTATTACCAGGCCAGATTTGAGCTATGCTGTTGGATTGGTAAGTCAGTTTATGCAGGCTCCAAGGAAACCGCATTTGGATGCAGCTAGACGCATACTCAGGTATGTGAAGTCCACATTGCAATATGGACTATTTTATGAGACTGGGGTTGAGATACAGCTACATGGATACACTGATGCTGATTGGGCTGGTAGTATTTCTGATAGACGATCTACCAGTGGATATGTGTTCTCTTTTGGGAGTGCTGCAGTCACTTGGAGCAGCAAGAAACAGCCTACAGTTGCCTTGTCGAGCACAGAGGCTGAGTACAGGGGTGCAACAATGGCTGCATGTGAGGTAGCTTGGTTGCATAAGCTACTTTATGATATGCATCAGTCTACAGATGGGCCAGTTGTCATTTATTGTGACAACATGAGTAGTATACACTTGGCAAATAACCCAGTCTATCATGCTAGAACAAAGCACATTGAGGTGCATTATCACTATGTGCGAGAGAGGATTTTACTAGGTCTTATTGATCTAGTTTATGTCAGCACAGAGAATCGGGTAGCTGACATATTCACGAAGGCATTGGGCGCAGAGAAGCTGCGCAAGTTCAGAGACCTGCTTGGTGTGCAGGAATTGGGATTGAGCTCGAGGGGGAGTGTTGAGATATCGAGCTCCACTCGTGATACGCCAGGGTGACCGTTGTGTATTTATGTCACCGACTTGTCAGTTGTAGACGCGGTTGGTACACCGCTCATGAATAATAGCTAGATGACAGCTATCCTTATCTACTCTAGTTCCTGGCTCAGTTAGTATGCCACCATAGTTAGTTGAGTTTGGTTTAAGACCCATATATAGGGTTCTTCTATTTCTTTGTAAGTGAGTTCTTTTGGCTTACACAACTAAGAAGAGGAAAACTGTTTTCAGCCTCCACCTCTGTGTGTATTCCTCCATTGTGCAAGCAAGAAAGCTACAAGTGAGACTCCTTCCTTCTCTCCCACAATCTTGACAATAGGAGGTCGAGAATTGTTGACTGGGCTAGACACATCCACGCCTGAGGTTGGAGAATTTAGTTGCTTTTGAGGAAGTGGTGTAGTCACTTGTGCACTAGGTGAGGGTTGTGATGTAGTTGTTGTGTTGCTAGATACTTAGGAGGCCTTGGGGGCACTGGCAACACTAGGTTGAGGTGGTTTGGATACATCAAGCTGTAGTTTTGACCAATAGACTCATTGAGGCTTCGCAAGCATAGTGGGTTTGGACCCTATGGGCTCTATAGCTTGCATTGTTTGGGATTTCGGTTTTTGATCTATCATGCAGGCTTGTGTGGGCACACTTAAGGTTGCGCTTGAATAGTGCACTTGGTAGTCGTGGCTTTGGGTACCCATATCCAAGTATTGCCCTTGTATAATAGCCTTGCGCATGCAATAAAGTCTTGGGGACCTAGCGCAACTTGACTGTTCATCAATGCCTATAGTTTATTTTCTGCCTCCTAGGTTTTGAGGGTGGATTCCTAGCCTTGCAAGGTCATACTTGGTTGCTTCTTGGCAACGGTCCTTGATATTTAGGTACCCATTGGAACTTGGGTTCATGGGCTTTAATGTAGATGGTTCTGTTAGCAGGTATAAGGCTAGACTGGTTGCAAAAGGCTATGCTCAAGTATATGGCATAGATTATGAAGAGACATTCAGTCCAGTTGCTAGGATGGCAACTATTAGATGTGTGATTGCCTTGGCAGCAGTGACAGGTTGGAGTTTGCAACAAATGGATATTAAAAATGCCTTCTTGCATGGTGGATTGCAAGAAGAAGTGTATATGGAGCAGCCATCAAGTTATGAGGATTTAGAGCATCCCCTATATGTGTGCAGGTTAACAAAGGTGCTCTATGGGCTGAAGCAAGCACCTAGAGCATGGCCTAATAAGATTGGAGAGTATCTTGTCAATATTGGATTTTGTATTTCTGATGCCGATCACTCACTTTATGTGAGAAGGGGAGATGCAGGTTTGGTCATCATAGTCATTTATGTGGATGACTTGATTATTACAAGTGACAATGACAATGGGATTGTTGAAGTTAAGGACTTCTTGAAGAAGAAGTTTGAGATGAATGATTTGGGTGAGCTGATATACATTCTTGGTATCGAGGTGATCAAATATGATTATGGTATATGGCTATCCCAAAGGCAATATGGCTTGGATATGTTATCCAAGTATGGTATGATAGCATGTAAGCCTCTTTCGTTACCATTGGAGCAAAATGTGAAGTTGAGTGGCGACGTTGGGGATGAGATAGAAGACCCTACTATGTTTAGGAGGATAGTAGGGAGTTTGATTTATATTACTATCACAATGCCAATAGACTTGAGCTATGTTGTTGGCCTTGTCAGTCAATTTATGCAAATGCCTAGAAAGCCTCATTTGGATGCAGTTAGACGTATATTGAGATATGTGAAGTCCACTTTACATTATGGAATTTTTTATGAGGCAAGGAAGGATGTACAAGTCTTTGGATACACAGATGCAAATTGGGTTGGTATGTAGTATGTCAGACAGAAGATCTACTAGTGGATTCATATTTTCCCTTGGTAGTGTAGCAGTTACATGGAGCAGCAAAAAGCAACCTACAATTTCTTTGTGGAGTACAAAGGTTGAGTATAGAGGTGTTGTTACGACAGCATGTGAGGTGGTATGGCTGCAAAAGTTATTAGATGATTTGGATGTACAAGGAGATGTCCAATTGTCATGCATTGTGACAACATGAGCAACATACAGCTAGCTAGGAATCCAGTGTTCCATGCTAGGACAAAACACATTGAGGACAAAACATAAGGAAAGGAATCGTAGACATGGGAGCAAGAGTCAGTGTGCTTAGCCACACGATGCTCTAGGTCTGGGGTGACCCGCCTATTGAGAATGCTAGGTCTAATGTCATGCTAGAAAATGGAATGAAGGTCAAATCATTCAGAGTGCTAAGAAATTGACCATTGAAGATAGTAGGAGTCCAATTGAGTAGACTTCATCGTCATGAAGGGAGTCAATTACGATATCCTGCTAGGTTGACCCTAAATGCAGAATGCACAAGTCATAGAAGACTGGGACAACGGTCTGATCTTCTTAGGAAATCGAATGGAAGCACTGAGAGTAGAAATGGACACTTGGAAGACTATGCCAATTGACCTCGATATCATCTCAACTTTGTTAAAGGGTGACACTCAAGTTAGAAAATCATGCAGGTCGCTAATGAAGTATATCCCTTGCCCTAAGGATGATCGTGATTGGATACACATGCTAGCCATGATCGATCTGCCATTCTTGGACAACAAGGAATATGAACAAGCTGCTAACGCAATCGATGAGCCCAAGGACAAACCCCCAGTGCCACTATGCATGATGGCTAGAAGCCCTAATGAATGGCCCACCCCTATCACATTCCAGATCTTGAACAACAAGCAAGAGCTCCACGAGATCTTAGGGAACTTGATGGACAAGCTAGCTGGCAACCCAGTCGCTAATCTCAAACCCCTCAAGGATCTATTGGATGAACCCAAGTGGAGGTCGATCAAGGTGCATGATCTGAACTTGATGTACAATTAGGCCTTAGTTGTCAATGAGAAAGAAATGGACCATCGAGGCTTGAGAGGTGACAAGTAGTCGTTGGATGAGGATAGTTCAGACGATGAGTATGAAGATTGCTACTCTATGAACAAGGATGATGAAGAGGAGACCAATACAATAGAATACAACATGATGGTCGAGTAATTGAGCAAATTAGAGTAGACTCAAAGTCACAGAGCTCCAAAGCATCTAGAATCAAAGGAGGATTTTTCAAAACCCAAATGTGATCTCACTTGGCTAGACCATGTAGGGGTAATAGACTATGAGCAAGCAAGGTTAATTTAGCCACGCCCCTATTGAGAATCGAGTCACCGTTAGAGGTACGACCACTAGGAGACGCTCCCTCTTCTAGCAAAGATGAAGAGTTTGATTCTGAGTTTAAAGTAAGCTCAGACAGTGACCCCGAGATACCTTGACCTCCTACTAGTATAAAGTGCACCAAGGGACCAGTCCACTAAAGGCATCGATGGTTGAGGGAGGAAGGAAGGGACTGCAAACTAGGGAGTCGAAAGCTAGAGATTAGAAAAAACCGCAAGACCTACCAAAATGATTCACGAAATTCAAGAAAGGTGATAAGGTAGTGATCTTGCTAGGAGCCAAATGACAATGGTAAGCAAGCGAGTCTATAGAAGGACCTGCTAAAGTAAAAGAGGTCAATTTGGTTAAGGAAGGGGAGATGACCCGACCGGTCTTTATAACCGATGACTTGAGCATGCAAGAAGAAGTAAGACTCATTGCTCTCCTATGAGAGTACATAGACGTGTTCACTTGGTCTCTTAACAAGTTGAAGGGAGTGTATCCGAGTATAGTGACTCATAACATCCCCATGACACCTGACGCAATGTCGGTCAAGAAGCGATCGTATCCGATGAATCCCAAGCATGCTCATGTGGTCGAGGAAGAGATAGACAAACTCTTAAGAGTAAGATTTATCTACGAAATTGAGCACATGGACTGGGTTTCACCCATCGTAATCATCCTCAAGAAGAATGGAAAAATTAGAGTGTACGTTAATTATAAGAAAGTTAACATTGTTATGAAGAGAGACAACTATCCACTATTGTACATTGATCATATACTCAAAAGAGTAGCTAGCAAGGAAGTCTATAGTTTCCTGGATGGCTTCCTAGGTTACAATCAGGTGCAAAGTACATCCTGATGACAGGCACGCATTCGTTACTGAGTGAGGTGTCTTTGTCTACATGGTCATGCCCTTTGGGTTGACTAACACACCATCCACATTTCAACGGCTCATGTGTACCATCTTCAAGGACATGCTTTGGCAGGAGTTAGAAGTGTTTGTTGATTACCTATGTGTTCACTTGAGTTAGAAAGACTACCTAAACAAAATCTGTGCAATCTTTGAACGATGCAGACTGTATTGTCTCTCATTGAACCCCCTTAAGTGCCACTTTTGGATGAAGCATGGATGCATCCTAGGGCACCTGGTGTCCAAGAACGGCATTGCCACTGAATTCTCAATAGTTATGGTTATTGTTGACCTTCCACCACCAACCAACTACAAGGGAGAGTTCAGTGCTTCCTAGGGCATACATCATACTATCAATGATTTGTGTTGAACTATGCATTAATCACTAGACCACTCTACAAACTGCTGATAATATTCAAATGGACCAAGGAATGCCAACGTGCATATGAATAGTTTAAAAGGGCTCTGAAAACTGCCCCAATACTATAGGCCCGAGACTAGACCACAACCTTCCACATCCACATTGATGCCTCAAAGTTTGTCATGGGGGCAGTGTTGTGTCAACCTAGCAAACAGAATCTAGACTATCCAGTGAGTTTTGATAGCGGACAACTCATGGACAATATGTGTTTTAAAGTCCTTGAAAACATCTAGCACTTCACCCTTGTGCTTAAGAATATACAACCAAGTATATATGTTGAAATAATCAATAAACAAGACATCATATCATCTTGCACCATTCAAGGATGCATTATGCACCAAACCCCAAACATCTAAATGTACCAACTACAATGGTCTAGTACTATTTCTGACATGTTTGATAAATGAAAGTCTTGCTTGCCTCCCAAACTTGTAAACATAACATACATATTCTAACTCCATATACTTGAATTTTAGCAAACCAAGTACAACTCCAACCCTTGTATGTTTATATGGCCAATTTCACTTTATGCTACATCTCCACATTTGTGACTACTTTGGTATCACGAGCCAACATGGCTGCCTTTAACATAGGAATAGTAGTATCCAAGGTAAACATTGTGTCATCCCTTCTACCTTTAGCAATCATCTTGCAAACAATTATTCCGTGGAGAGACAAGGTTTAGCCATGGAGTTTGATGTGAAGAAATTTCGGCATTATCTATTGGCTACGCCTTTTACTTTCTTTGTTGACCATCAAGCCTTTCTCTATCTTGTTAATAAACCTTGTGCTACAAGATGCATTGCTGGATGATTACTACTTCTTCTTAGAATTCGACTTCTCTGTGGTTGTGTGCAAGGGGAAACAACATTACATGGCTGATCACATGTCTCGCATACCCAGAGGAGAAGCCGCTAGATAGGGTATCATCGACAAATTTCCAGATGTGCATCTCTTTAACCTGTCTAGTGAGAAAGATTTGTTTAGAGCCAACCTGATGCCATACTAGGCAAATGACATAGTCCAAGTACTTGAACAGGAACTACCCAAAAGACCCATCGAAAAGGCCCACTTTGGTGACTCGCCCTCAAGATGCAACCCTATTACTTCATAGTAGGACAGCTCTATAGGTTAAGGCAAGAAGGCTTGCTATGTAGATGTGTGTGCAAGCATGAAATCATGACGTACTTGCAAAAGCACACAATAGAATTGCTGGAGGACACTTCAGTGAGACATGACAGCTCGCAAGGTACTATAGTCTCAACTATGGTGGCCTACATTTTTTTGAGACACAACATGAATTAAAAAACACTATGATGAGTGCCAACAGACCAAAACACCAATTCACAAAGACAAGATGAAGCTAACCCCAATCATTGCAAAACAACATTTCGAAAAATGGAGAATTGACTTCATCATGCCAATTAGTCCCACAGCACAATACTCGCAGGTCAAGTACATCATAGTTGCCACAAATTACCTCACAAAGTGGGTAAAAGCACAAGCCACTAGAAAGAACGATGCTAGAACCACAGCTAAGTTCTTGTGGGAGCAGGTGATCTCATGATTCGGCTACCCCATCGAACTAGTTAGTGATCAAGGCACACATTTCATCAATGAAGTGATTGCTCACCTCATGTCTACCTTTCTGATCATACATCAGAAATCCTTGCCTAACTATCCTCAAGTGAATGGCCAAGCAAAATATTAGTGAAGGTCTTGACCAAAGTTGTATCTGCTTCATGCAACCATTGGGACTACAAGCTGATGGGTGGCAGCCTTATGGGCCTATTGAACAACCTATAAAATGGTTGTAGGATAGACTCCGTTTAGGTTGACCTACAGAACTGATGCCATTTTACCAATAGAATTCTTTGTTTCTAACTTGAAAATGGCCACTCAAGAGAGATGGGATGGAAATGAGGCATGGATAAAACACCTAGTTGAACTAGAACGCCTATCGGAGACTCGACTTCTAGCTACCCATGCACTGATTTGCGAGAAGGCATGACGTAAGAGCTAGTTTGACAAGCATGTCAAGCAGTGATACTTCAATCAAGATGACCTTGTGCTATTATAATTAGTGCAAGACCACAAGTAAAAGATGAAATTTAGGGGATTGGGGCCTTTTAGAGTTTGCATCATCAACCAAACTAGCAATGTAGAGCTCAAGACCCTAGATGGAGAGGGCATAGGCTTCTTCAATGGTAGCCACATAAAGAAGTACTACCCTCCCATACATCCACTACACAAGCCTCCCATGCTAGAGTCCCCTATTATGAAAGTTTGAGCTGCCGCAATTATAGAATTTGAAGACGAGGCTAAAGAAGTAGTGGAACCGCTTACCTCCGTACAGCAATCACCACCCAGCGAGTACATACTTTCAATGTATTGATCGATGAGGAAGCTGATTTCCACATCTTAACTCATGATCATTGGGCTCAAATTGGCTAACCACAACTATAGCCCACGAGTACTAAACTCAGTCCTTTTGGGGGCAATCATACGCACTTTTGGAAAAGTGCAAAGTCGCAACCTCTATCAAGTCTGAAAGCATACCCATAATCTTTTATGTATTGCCGAACACAAAAGATGTTGGTAAGAAATCGCTGCTAGTTTGCGCCTTTATAAAACAAGTGCATTGCCATGTCGACTAGAAGTTACAATGCATTCACCTTGCCATCAACAATGTATGCATCATAACATCTTTTAGTAAGGGTAGCACAACTCCATCAATGCCCACGAAGCCACTAATAGAGGGATCCACAACCAAGTCTAAGGAGGGGGGTCGTGACTTGTCACAACTTACCAAGCCTCAACATTAACAAGCCAATGAGATGACTTATGTACACTTCGAGTGTGTGTGGTGTTCTTTTCATGCACTGTGCAAAATCAGGCTTTTAGTTTCTTAAGTACACTTTAAGTGTCCAAAATAGTGTGGGGTGCAAATGCACGATGATAGATGCAACTCTCTTACTCCCTTGCACGTTCTTGGCCAGGTATGCTTCCAGGCTCAATTGTTGTTGGCCACTCTCAAGGGTCTCTAAGGTCTCCACTGTGTGCAATCCGGAGGCTCCACAAGATGTTCGATGCATCTAGAAGGCTACCGAAAGGTTTTCTTGCCAGAGAAGTGCTTTGTTTTGCTTGGGATATGCTGGATTAGTCAATTTTCATAATAAACCTTTGGTCTGATTTAATAGGGTTCAATTCTCAGTGTTCAATTCCTAGAATTGGATGTTTGAGTGCATATGGTTTGAATTTTTTTTGTTTGATTTTGACATGTCCAATTTTCAAGTGGTCCAATTTTGGGCATGTGATTGTTCGATTATCCGAATTGGATGAGCCATGTGTCTGATTAGATAGGTTGGGTGGTGTCTGAGTGGTCCGATTTCCAAAATCGGACCGTTTGATTATCTAAAATCTGGCATCAGAGTCTAATTCTAGGAATCAAACTCTATCAGTCGTGTCCAATTCTGATGGCCATGGTTCTAGTCAATACAAAAAATCGAATTGATGGTGATGATTTTGGGCATGCCAGGCCACACAAACTTCCAGAATACCTAGCACGGCTAGAAAATACCCGTGCGCGACAATCGATCCGTGCTTTGGCCCTGGACCCTCTCTCTCTCTCTCTCTCTCTCTCTCTCTCTCTCTCTCTCTCTCTCTCTCTCTCTCTCTCTCTCTCTCTCTCTCTCTCTCTTAAACATTTGTTCCAATGCCAAATTATTGCCCTGTTAGTGCTCATGCCTTGTCAATGGATTTCAACCCCATTTTCCCCCTATTTTTTCCTATTTTGGGCCTGTTTACAACAATAACCCTAAAACGATTCGCTTCGATCTTTTGATCCTATCCTACTCTAGATGCAACAAAAATCAAAACTCAAGTACTAAAATGGTTGATCCTACTTACCCAATCATTAAAACCCAAAATACTTACTTGCGTTGAAGATTAAACTCCAAAATCTCCTACGTACATCAAGCACTAGTTTGGGGATGAAGCCTTACTTCGACGCTCGATTTGAAGCACACAAGTGCTCAAGCTTGAATCTATTGGTCCCGACAATGGAGCCAAAATGTAGTGGAAGGTCATGTGTTCAACCTCCAAGACCCATGGACCACTTATTGTTCAAGAATTTCAAGTGAGCTCTAATGGATATCTCTCACCTAGCCAACACGGCTTCAATCCCACGGGTGTAGTGAGCTTACCTTGATGCTTGTATCAGTGGCCTCCTCCCGCAAGCACTCCGATAGCTCCACGATCCTAGTTGCAAGCTTAAGCAACCTCATGCCTCCTCCCTTAAGCTCTATCCTCCATAGCCATGCATGGGTCAAGAGAAGAGAATATGAGAAGAGAGGAGAAGATGGAGAGCTTCTCCTCCACGGTCCCTTACCCTCACACGCTCACACACTCACTCCCTCACACTCTCACACTCCCTTTCTCAAGCACAAGCACACACAAGCAAGAAGGAGAGAAGAAGAGAGGAAGAAGAAGCCACTTTAGTCACACACCAAAGAATGATCTTCTCATTCACTTTTTGAGTTTATATACAAGCTCTAAATCCCTTGGGCATCCATCCCCCTTTTTTACATGACCGGGGGCATCTTGTCAAGGTCCTCTTTCCCTATTCCCTTCTTGTTGCCTTATTCCTTCTTCAATGCTTGTCTAGATTTTATAATTTTCACACGAGGGAGCCTAGAACTCTTCTACTTTGGTGATGCCGTTGTATTTTAAAATGTGTCTTTACCTTCGACTACTTGACCTTTTGCGCTTTTGACATTGCCTTTTTCCGCGTTATTCCCTATTTTGAATTTTGAATTTTTCAATCTCGCATTAGGGTTAACAAATTTTTTTTATTTTTTTAGAAAGGTGAAAGTGCTTCATATGCTTAAGATTCCATCTCCTGTACTTGTAGTGGAAGTATTATGGTTGCCAATAACTATGTTACATCATATAGCTTTCTACCTCATGGATAATAGCACATGGTTGTTTTCTTCAAGAAACTATATTTGCCAAATCTTCATAAATACATGCTCGAGCTTGACTCTCTTGCCACTTTGTGCTCACCAGTGGACGTATTCAGTCGATATTATAATTCTTCCATCATCTAGGACATGCTCAAGGTTAGGGATATAGGCTTTCAAAACACTCATATGAAATGTATTGTATGCTTTGAGATGAGACAAAAGTTCTAGTTTGTAAGAATTCCTACCAAGACATTTGACAAACTTGGAGGGTCCAAGCACCTTGGATTGATTTTCTTGATATTTGTCAAGGGACAAAGAACTCTTCTATGGTTGAAATCTCAAGAAAACCATGTCCTTCCTCCTTGAAAGTCCAACGAGCTCTCTTGGGATCTATATAGGCCTTTTATATGCCTTGGATTCCTTTAATGTTCTAGAAAATTACTTTGGTTTGCTCTTTTATCTCCTCCAACATTTTTGTGGATGCCTTGATCCTCATGATAGGATCATAAAAACTTAGAGGAGATAGATATGCTTCCCGAAAAAATACTCAAAAAGTAGTCATGCCAATACTTTATTGGTATGAAGTGTTATAGGCAAACTCTACTAGTGATATCCATTTCTTTGGCTCCCTACTATAGCAGGCCCTTAGAATGTCTTCTAGAACGTGGATGAATTGTTCAATTTTCCCATTAGTTTGGGGATAATAGGCATTATTGAAACAAAGGTAAGTACCAATAGCTTGAAAGAGATATGTCCAAAATTCGGAAGTGAACAATGAATCTCTATCACTGACAAATCTCTTTGGAAAATCATGCACTTTGAAATTTTCTTTGACAAATAATCTAAGGATGTTAGATTCTTTGAAAGTAGATTTTACAGGAATGATATGCACTCCCTTTATTGTCATGTATCCACAATTACTAAAATTGTCATATTCTCCATGCACAGTTGGAAGACTGACCACAAAATCCATACTAATATATTCCCAATTCATCTATGGAATATCAAGTGGATGTAGCTATCCTGGTAGCTTGATCCTTTTAGCTTTGATCCATTGGCAACTCAAAGATTGAGTTACATATCTTAATACATCAACTTTCATTCCTAGCCAATGCTGGCTTTTCTAGAATGATTTCATCCTTGATTTGGATTTGATAATACCTAGATCTTATGTTGATATTTGAAAAGATCACAGTAGGTTGTAAGCTATCCAACAATTTGTCAATTTTGTGAATGGAATACTTATTATATACAATAACATGATTCAATCCCCTATAATCAATGCAAAGCTTAAGGTTCTTTTGGAATAGAACAAGAGCACCCTAGGGTGAATTGCTAGGAGGATGTACATACCCTTGATCCACTCATTGCTTTAATTGCTCATTTAATTTAGTTGCGTTAGGGATAAACATCTTGTGAGGTCTTTTGTGACCATTTTTGCTTCAATTGTTAGTTTGATCGCATGGTCGACTTTATGCTCAAGGTGTAGTTTAGTCCTTAGAAAAAATATCTACATATTCACTTAACCACGATGGCTTTGCCTCATCCTTAGAGTGTTCTGCTTCATTGAGTTTAACTAGATAAGCATGGAGTCCTTTCCTCGTTCCTTTCAAGATTAAACTTGCTTTAGCTAGCTAGATTCTAGATTTTTGTGGCTTTCTTTGTGACTCAAACTATTCTGCCTAGCTAATGTTTGAAAGTGACTTGCACTTCCCTATAATGTATGTTTTCTTGGTTGCAACCTAACCAATCCATCTCTAATTGAAAGTGATAAAATCCTAGTGGTATAACCCTAAATTTGGCTCGAGTTATTTCCCTTGTCTAATTGAAATTGGGTATTATTGACTGCTTGAGTTGATAATGTTTCCCTTCAATTTGCTAATTCTACCAAAAGTCTCTTTGTCGGTTCTAGATTCAACATAAGATCTTTCACCAAATTAGGAGAAATAAATAAATGGGTAGCAATCAATTAAGATTTGGAAAAAAACAGCTTGATGATCTCTTGGGATTTGGATGACAAAGAACCAAGGTCCCACACTTTGGCTATTTACAACTACATGGATAGATCCTCTTTTGACTTTCTCTTTGAGAAGGATCTACTTCATCAACCACAACAACACATGCATAGGCTCTATCTCCACTCTATTGTTAAAGTCTCCTCCTCTTGGAGGATTGTGACTAGCATTGGCTCTTTTATGCCTTAGGTTCTTCCAAAGAAACCCATTCTTTAGAAAATAGCCATATGACTTTCTGTTGATTCTCTTGAACTCATCATCTAACCATCCTTTCCTTCTTGTCAAGGTATTCAAATATCATACAATTACTTTCAACCTTTCTCATCCTTGCAGTTTTAAGTCTACACAATTGTGAGGCTATGTGGCATCTATGAACACATAGATCATTTTCTTCATTTGGTTTGCACTTATTGGCCATTGTGTAAAGTACTAGATGTGAAATATGCAAGATCTAGAGTATGGTAGATGCGGAAGCTATGGAGGTTGAAAGAGGAAAAAGAAACTCATGAAGACATTGACCCTGACTAGGACAAATTGTTACACAAGTGAATTAGGTTCCAAGATTGAGACTTGGACTCATAAACACAATCTTGTGTATTGACAGTGACATGACACTTTACTGGAAAGAAAAGAGTACTACCATTGCATTAGAAAAAGAGTGCAAGTACAATGCTTTATAGGATTTGAGTGGTGGTACTTTCTCCTACTGTGCATATGGGATTTTGGTCCTGAGCCCTCACTACTCTTCACAAAGGGACTAAAGTAGGTGTGATTGCAAATATATCAACACTAGACACTACCATTGCCTAGATCAATTGTAAGACCTTCCTATGATGGCCATGTCTTATGCCAATGTTAGACCTCAAATTCGTAAGTTTGATGAAAAAGACTTTCATCTATGGTACGTACTAGTGAAATATAAAATGATGGAATGGGGTTACTGGCCCTTCATCAAAGGGACCAAGGTTATTGATCCATCAAATCCACTTGATGTAGAAGATGATGAAAGAGCCCAAGCCATCATCATGCTTCATCCGAATGGGTCCCTACCATCATATTGATCGACTCTCCACTGCCAATGAAAAATGGGATAAGCTTGAAGAGCTTTATGGTGCTATAGGAAACAACTGTAAAATTTTCCTTAAGATCAAAATTTTTAGCTTGGAGTATAAATAAGGAGAAGACCTAGGTAAGTTCACTTCTCACATGAAGGGGCTCATGGCACAACTATCCTCAATTCAGGCTGTAAAGAATGTATTTCCAACCCTTGTAACTACTCTTACAAATGTCCTTAATCCAACTTTGGAAAGCACCATCCAATCTTGTTTAGATGAGGGGAACAGAAATCAGAAAGAAGATAGCACTAGTCAAGCATCCACTTCAATAGCCCGTGACTAAGTCTTGGTTCATATTGTATCCACTAAATGCTCTTTCTACCACAAAAAGGGACATCTTGTCAGCAACTATTGGAAAAAATATCTTGATAAAATGAAGTGTAAAAAATGTAAGAAAATGTCATACCATTCCTAAAGTACCAAAAGCATTGGAGGCCAACCTTGTCTCCAACCCACATATGATCAACTTTTCTAAATCTAAAAATACTCTACTTATAAGCACTCTTGTAGTGTGATTTATAAAGGCATCCCACTTTGTTGAAAGGGGGGGGATATTAACATGTCTTGTAGTCCAATGCCACTCGGGCATTAAGGGGGGGTGTTGAGAGAGATAGGCATGTGAACCCTATGTATGCAACGGTGGATAAGGGTAGCTGGGTGTGAATGAGGGAGGGTAGGGGGAACACCCTAACCCTAGCCATCTAGAGGCTATATAAATAGCCTAAAGGTCACTCTCAATGTAGAAGAGAGTGTACTATTTGTACTTGTGAACAACTCATTAAGCAAGATCTTCTTCTTGTACTTAAGCTCTCTCTCTCTCCCTCTTGTGCACACTCTCATGCTCCCACTTTGCTATTTCAACATACAATTGATGAGCAAGTCTCTTCCATCCTATCAGTAATATCCACTTTTGCTAGAGATGGCCACCTACTATACAAAGGACTAGAAATGCGTCCCATAATCAAAACCTCATTCACCCCAAAGATTAACTTCTCTCTAGAAAGAGTAAGATTCACCTCTTTTAGTCTAGTTGAGATCTTTTCACAGTTGGCAATGTGTTGTACAACAAATCTCCTACATTTTTATTCATCCAATTCTTCATATTTATCCTCTTTTGCGGACCCTTTCATCAACACATCATCTAGAAAAGAAATAGTAAGATGTGGTATGTGATCTCGTAATACTTTATTCATTGCATTCATCATGTGAGCAATAGAGTTTGTTGGCCCTCCTAAGGTAAAGTACACACCCACACTAATCCCAATGGTGCTTTCATAGTAGTGAGATCATTTCTTTCTATTGCCAACATGAAATAATCATAACCAAAATATTAGTCACCCAAAGAGTATATAGCTCTCCCAGCAAAAGCCTATGTAAACTCATCCACAACAAGACTTGCCTCTACATTTCTAATGGTCACTTTATTAACTTAATGCATATTTTGAATAAATCTCAAAGGTCCCATTTTTCTTAGACACTATAAATCACACTTGTTTGAATAAGGAGCTAAAGGAGGCTCCAAGTTCCCCATTTTAATCTTTTCATTCAATACATCAATTGGCTTAGGTAGATGAGCCTTTGGCACTAGAATTGGCCACAAGCCCCATGGTACATGTACCTAGCCAAATGAGCCTTTGGCACTGGAATCGGTCACAAGCTCCATGGTACATAGTGAAGATGGCCATAGGTGCAACAATGCATGGATCCACCTAGCCAATCTCATGTGGTTAATATGCAAAAGCTCTACCATAAAGCTCTACCATGTCTAGATAGCATATCCATAAAAATTGTTTCTTTCATGGGCACACAGCTCAGATATTATTGCTCTTAAACTCTTCAAGGGTCTTCAACCATTAGACATATATCCACATAGCAATGCTAAGTTGCTCTAACTAAAAACACCCTTACTGTTGTCTTGAACATGATAATGTCCAACCTTAGAAAAAGCTTGTGTTGTTACCTAAAAAGCAAGATAAAAGATGATTGAAGATGCACTCAAATGCTACATAAAACAAATGCCATCTATTTGATTATATCCACACTTGCTTTAGACTAAATTCACTTTTGCTTGCTATTCATAGTCCCATCATCTCTAATACTCCTTGGGTGGGTAGGTAGCTCAATGACCAACTAAGCATGAATGGTGGTTGTTTCTTCTCTATTGTTAGACCTATCTACTACTAATGAAATGGCTATGTGACCACAAAGCAATAACTATCAACAATGGTTATTGACATGAAGCTTACAATGTCAACATTTTATGGGAGATGGATTGAGAGATGAGAGAAGAAATAACCATGGAAGCTTGAAGGAAAGCTTTGAGAAAGTAAGAAAGAACCTTGTATTACAAAATGTAGAAGTGGGTTTTAGCTATTTTTAAGTCCTATAGCCTCCATTTTATCAAAATGACTTTTAAAATGGCTCGAAAATTGTGACAATCTACCAAGTATATCCAACTTCCACCATTTTTGCTATATTCTTCTTTAAGCATATTTGGGAGGGGATGGATTGTAATATAGCTTTTTTTAGGGCATGAAAAATATGCTAAACCTAGGGAATTAGGGCTTAGTATGAATGGTGGAACCCTAGGCTTTGCACACATCTTTGATGATTTTGAACATACATTTGTAGCTTCTCCCACTATGGAGATCTTGAGGTTATTCCTCCTAGTATTCATGATGGTGCATAGTCATGAGACCACTATGCATGAGGTGTGTTTCATGCAACCTTCTATTGTATAAACCTTCTTTGATTTCAACTATGGCTACATTGTGCCATGAACAGCATGTTAAGATGAGATATGGATACGACATGGCTATGGCTTTAAATGTTTTTTGGAATCCTCTCATGATTATCAAGTTTCTTTTCACTTAGAAGTTTGATCTATTTCAGAGACTCTTTAATTAAACAAAGCGAATAGCTCTCTAAATTTATCTAATGTATGGGAAATTAAAGTGACCTACAACTTGCTTGAAATCCATTTCATTGCTATTTGATTAACTCTTATTTTATTTGATGGTGCTGCATTAGGATGGATAAATTTCTATGATATGTTTTGTGATTTTGTTTTATTGAAATATGTGTTAAATGAACTCTTGGATGCGAGACAATGTAATACAGAAAGATTTGTGATTAATTTGGGCATTACTATTGTGCATTAGATTTGTATTCTTCAGGTGTTAAGACTAATCCAAGGGAAGTGATGAGTGTAGCTTGGCTCGATAATGTGGGCAATCCCATGTGGTGGAGAGCTTGCAAATCATGCAACGCGTGGTTAGGGGGTCTAGGAGATAGGGAGGGTAGCTAGTAGTCATAAAGGGAGCAAGTGTAATATGAACAATTGAATTAATGTATAAAGGGTTTATTAGGAAAGCATTTCTTGGACCGTGACTTGGTCCATCGGAAGCGTAGGTGCGAAGGACTTTAGGAACGCGGGATGGGGGGGGAGGAAGACTTGTCAAAATTGGGCGATGGGGATTCCTGTCGGGTACGAGGGGCGATGTTTTGTCAAAGGGGAGGGTGGATAGACGATAACGTATGCTCACAAATAGAATATTACTAGTGAGCGTGTGTGTGTGTGTGTGTGTGTGTGTGTGTATGCGCTGTTGGGAAAGGCAGTGAGGTGTCAAAAAGGGAGAGCGGGGAGACAATCTCTCTTTCGTACGCGGCATCGGGTGAGGTGTGACATGAAATTCCAGCTTGCTTCCTTCACTCTCTCGTGATACACATATCAACTATTATTACGTCTCGTGATGTATGTGTACATACATACATACATACATACATATAATTAACAACAACACTCCACCATCATACCCTTTTCTAGGTCTCATACACATCACCCATTTGTATCCACATGCCAATACCTATTGATGGGTTTGGTAGCACTTGCCTTTTTACCTGAAGTTGGAACACTATGGAGCTGCGTAATTCCGAATACCTTGATCTCCCATAACTCACATACACTCTCACCCAATCTGCTCGGCCACTTGTTGTTAGTAATTATACTGCACATGTGCCTAGTACATGCTTGCATGCTAGTGTAGAGAAAAATTTGAGAGACAATACTCACATGCTTAAGAGATATCTCTCATACACAAGTAGATAAATGCACCCTCTCTCTCTCTCTCTCTCTCTCTCTCTCTCTCTATGTACATATACATACACATATAGTACATACATGCACATCTCTCTAAGTGCTCACAAAAAACAGTATTTTACTCTATTTGTACCAACTAGAATTTTGAATTAATAGCAATTCAAAACTTCTCATACATATACAAAAAGAGCACGAACACCAAACATTTTTGTATATAAAATTGAGCAAAAAACCTATTACTTTGAAAGTTTGACTTTGATTCCTTGGGGATAAAAAATCTCTCTCTCTCTCTCTCTCTCTCTCTCTCTCTCTCTCTCTCTCTCATATTTCTATCTTTAGCCTCTATCTTAAATACACCATACACATGCCTCCCTTTCTTTCTCTCACATTCACACATGAGTACAAATGCACATACTAGATATGAAAACGTAACATACATATTTGAGATCTCTCTCTCTCATATGAGATACAAAATCCTTCATGTATTATACAATAATGCATACACACACATGTACTTTTAAACAAACCATTCTATGCTTTTTCTGCACAATTTGCCTCCTCTCACCTCTTACAAGCAACTACTTTCGTTACATCACATGAATCCTCAACACAAGGTGGCCAGACAAGAACTTTGTGATGTGATCCTAGCCAAGTACAATAAAGTCATGCAAGCTTCAAAAGGCATTACATCCCTCTTCTTGATCTAGCTTGATATGGTTCTCCTAATAGGTACCACAACACTGAGTTCAAATGACATAACCTCAAAGTTTGGCCCCAATGTGACATCCTAAACGCAAGTAACTTTCTCAATCTTCTCTTTATTACAAACACACGTAAAAGTCAAGGCTTAGGTTCTTACCCTCAAACTGTACCAAATATTTCAACATATTGCTCCTAGCCTTTTTAAGTACAAGTGGTAAACTCATGAGAATATCATTTTTATTAACTTTAGCTAGTTATCCTTCCAATACTTTTCTTCATAAGGCCTTGCGACAATTAAACAAATGTATAGATTAAAGCTGAAGTCCTTTTGTGAATTTAACTTTGTCAAAGCATATACAAATCCAATGTTTACTATGATTACATTTAGAAATCTTGTTTCCTATAATGACATTTAGAAATCCTAGAATGGACATAACAAAAGCTCATTGGGTAGATGTGGAAAATATTGAAGTCATTAATCTAGGTTTATACCATTGATTTAGAACATGTGGAGACATGTCTCCTTGCATGAACCTTAGGAGTCACCCAAAGTATCAGGTTTTCCTTCCTTATTTCCATTTTGGAAAAAGAATACCCTAAATTTTAAGGCCATTAGAAGGGAAATGCTTTCCCCTATGACAATTTTGTCAAGCATGACATAAATACATTGTGGAAAGAATGCAAAATAATTTCATAAGCAAGTTTTCACTTGTTTTGGAGGGAGTTACTAATTGGGTTAGGACCTGATGGAACTTCATGATAAGCATGGGAACCTGGCCTAATTGAGTGCACATAAGTTGCGCATTCACTTTGAAGCTTGTGCAGTGAGTCTCGGAGATGGGTTTCATGGGCTTGAATATTAGTATATGTTTGTGACTCCCCTTCATTACTTGATGCTGATGGCACCTCCTTGACAATCTCATCCTTGTAATTAGCAATAGCAAGGAGCTCGACAAGTTTTTGCTGCAAGTAAGAAGTAAAGGAGTAAAGGAAAGAGATCAAGGAATGCTACGATTAAGTTAGCCAAGACTATGAGATTATGTTAAGCATAAGGTGAAACAACTTGTTGTGGCTTAGTTTTAAATTTATTATATTAAGTGAGGCATAATGCAAAAATGACACTAGCATGCTCTTCAAACTAGGCTAGGTAGGGTCCTAAGATTCTCAAATGAAACATACTAGCAAAATTGTGGAAGTCCATCATCCCTAAAGAGTCCCACAGCCTAATCAGTTATTGGCTTGGGATAGATGTATATACAAGCTCTTTGACTTGGGAGATGCTAAGGAGAGGTTTACCTGCTTGGTGATGGCAGTGTGGCCACTCCTTTGGACGCCAGCAGAAGCACCAACTTGTAGTTGCACTTGTGAAGAGGCAGCTGCAATATAGGATGAATCAGAATAATTGACAAATAATCAAGGTAACGGAAGAAACAATATTATACGAATGGACCATAACGCCCAATATTGCAGCATAATTATTGACAAAATTTTCAGGGAACACAGGAAACAAATCTACCAAGGAACCGGCGTAATGCTGGGAGATGGAGAAATGATCATAATGTGCAAAAACGAGGAGGAATGAACAGAAACGATTAGTCAGAAGCACATAATGAGCAGACGCTCAAGAGAAACTGTCTGATAGCGGGTCATAAGGCGAGAAGAATTAAGTAGAGATTATCTTAACTGCAGAGAAGAAAGGTTATCTTGCTGCATATTAAAACAATCACGAGACAATCAAGAAACTCTGATCTGATAGCCAGCCATAAGCTGGCGATCGAGAAGAAGGAGGGATGATCTTATTGCCGAAGAAAGCTGAGCTTAATAGTGGCAAAGGATGGAAGATGGCGCAGTCCTTGATTATGCTGCTGATAATTGTATATGAACCGAGTGGATCATGTTCTGGTTGTTGTATGAGAGTATATGAGAGAGTATTACATCACTGAGTCAGAAGAATTAACTAAGCACGCAGGATGAATGCTAGAAGAAGCTATAAAGCATGCGCGATCAGTACTAATAATTACCCATCAGAAGGCGCGAGCTCTGGACCAGGTTTATCGCCCAAAGAAGCGTAAGGAACAGGAGCTGGAATCTGCGGTAATGGCGCATCACAGCTTTAAGCATGCTTCTCTGAATATGAGCACTCGCCAACTGCAGGTCTGCTGATCCGATTAATGACAGTCTGCTTGTTTGATAACTCACTGATACAGCAAGAGATTCTGATTGATTGAATGCAATATTGTTAATTGGATTCGTTTGAACTTTAGATCAGCTCAACAGTAAGGGTATCTGATATAGTAAGGGATTGTGTAGGAGAAACTGATGGAAAACACACACACACACACACTCTCTCTCTCTCTCTCTCTCTCTCTCTCTCTCTCTCTCTCTCTCTCTCTCTCTCAGATGCATACATATAGACTATAACCTTCCTCTAAGTCCAACCCACAAAACAAAACCCACTACCCCCACGACTTTTCACATAGATAGTCACACACATTGGCACACCACACCTCCCCTAGGCCCCCTTCTTCCCCACACCTTTTTGTACTCTTGTCCTTTAATTGGAGTGTTGGAAGTCCAGTTGTTTGTAGACTTGGAATATGTTGCAATGTTGGCCTATCACAGAGACTTCGGGCATACTTGGAATATGTTGAAAACCTTTTATTGAAGCAACATGTTTGTCATTGATTTTAATAAACTTAGACAAGACAATAGTGCCCCACAAGCACACACTGGTGGAGGAACGTTCTTACGGTGTCCATGGAAAGTATGGAGGGCTCATGTGTAACTCTTGGGTTATTAATGTCGTGATTGCCCCTTGTATTTCAAAACTTAGTAGCTACAACCAAAACCTATGTGTATGTGTGTGCGTGCACGCACGCACATTTCAGGGAATATGGAACATGCATGTGTGTTTGTTTGTGTGAAAATGTGTGTAAGTGTGCATGCAACACATAACTATATGTTTTGTGTGCATGCTTATGTGTTCATGTCGTCATTCGTATATGTAGATATGTGTGCGCATGTGCTTCAGTGGTAGGGTATACCAAATGAATCAACTACATAACTAAATCCCATATTCAATTCCTTATATATTTGTAAGTTTTAGCATAAGCGTTTAACCATAATTACTACTCAAATGTATCTTACACCCATAATTTAAGTTTTTAATATCACATATGTAGGATAGGTATGATTTTATTAGGGTCTAAAGGAGTGTTTTTATTTTAAGGCTAGATGTGAAATTGTAGTAGATGATCATCTACACTTGTTGAGCCCAAACTTTTGAGTCTAAGGTTGGATTACTTAGGTTTCAAAGAAAAGAACAAAATTGCACTCTAATGCATTGAACAAGCACTTATGTTAGAAAAGGTACATCATTGCATTGGTTTGCACCCTTGAATAGTTTGAACTATTACTAACTATTATAAACTACCATATAGTGACATCTCAAAAGACTAAGTAGGCATTTGAGTTAACTCTACAAGAAGAAGGCTTGTTGGATGCAAAGGAAATGAGGGGAAACCATGAGTGCCATGGGGTCATGCCTCCTTACTAGCATGTTTATTCAATGCACAAACCTACACATGTGTACATACACACATGAATTTTTTACATTCATGAACAATATACATCTTGGAAACTTCACATCATTGAAAGCTCCATAACATTACATAATACACACTTTACACTTGTGGAGATGAGTCGATCTTGTGATAGCATAGGTAGTCTATGTTTTCATCTTACCTTGACTTTCATATCAAATTGCTACAAATTTTCAATGATTAGACTTGAAATATAGGAGATTATTTCAATGAACAAACTAGCATTATTTCAAACATGAATTCTACATGTGAGCTTGACAAAAACATAATATACTTGACCTCCACTCTTGAAACGTACTAAGCTCAATGATTTTCTCAAGAGTGAGATCATCCCATCTTTATCCCACGCTATATTCACATCACACCATGACTTTCTTTAATGTTCTCTTGGCATTGAGACTTTGACGATTTTCTCATGGTGGTGATTGACCATAATAAAGCTTTTTAATAATATATTTGTACTTTGTGTAATGTGTTTTTCAAAAACTTATCATTGAGTTAATCCATAGTATGTAAATTGCTCAAATTACTTGGGTCAATTGCAGGGCTTCATGTAGGATCAACCAAGAATTTAAAGCCAAATGACAAAATGCTCATGATGATTAAGTTGTTGGGCATGTATGAAAGTAAAATTTTCATCACAAATAACTATCCCTATAGTATGCCTTTCCAACTTTGACATGGTATTGTAAAAAGAAATGGGACTAAGTGAACATATCTCCAAAGCAACGCCTACAACATACAATATGTACAACATGCTACATATGCAAAATATCAAAGATTGTGTCTTTTACCAGCATTAAGAAGTGTTTATAAAGAGCATGCATTTTTATGCAAAAACAACATTGATGATTGGAATAGATAATTTCATTATTAGGAATTACTCTCTACATAGAGAATACGGAAAAAAAGAATTGCATATAGACTAAATTTGCCAAAACCTATCAAAGACAAAAAGTGAAAAAGTTTCTAAATTTTGATTGATGTTCTTCATTTTTTATTGGTGTTAACTTTTATATCAAAATGTATGGAGTCAGTATTTCAAGCAGAGTATCAAAGGAGTCAAAATGTATGGAGTCAGTATTTCAAGCAGAGTATCAAAGGAGTCAAAATATTACTTAGAATCTTTTTCTATTCAACAAATGCTACTTAACTTGAACACTTCATAAGTTGTTACCTACAAGCCTCCTTTTTTTGTGGTGGGGTGTGTATGTGCATGTTATCAAATAGTGATTACAAAAGTCAAACAAATAACATATTAAAAAGATTCATATGCTTGATTGAACAAGTATGTTCACATGTATATAACTCCCACATTTAGAGTCAAATGTAATGCAACAAGTTTGCAACTCGTAGCACATCATGAACATTGACAAATAAGAAAAGTAAATTTTACTAAATATTAAGTGGTGTATTCCAATAGAGGATAGCACAATAAGGGAACTCCCCCCATGCATGGGTGAGCAATTTCCCCATGCATATATTTATGGATTTTGATTAACTTTTGTGCTCAAATTACTTTAGTGGAAATAGAAAATTTCCCACATACTTTAACAATAAATTAAGAGTGTGAATGGATCATGGAACCCAAGTAATCACTACTGGATAATTTGCCATTACATGCTCACCTACACTCTTATGAATTGAAGCATTATTGGATACAATATCAATTACATTCTTTAGACCTCCTAACTTTTCTATCAATCGCTCCTAAATATTTTAATGAAATGCACCATCTTTTCTTGCAAGAATGTATCAACTACTTCTACAAAAACACTTCCTCTTGGACGTATAGTTACTTCACTAATTAATGGCTTACATATAGTTTCTCTTTGACATATAATTACTACATTAATCAATGGCTTACAATGATTTCTTGTCCAACCATTTATTGCAATTGCACATCCACGTGATGGTACAAAATTAAATACTTGGCCTTTTAGCTATATCTCCAACTTTGTTTCAATGCTATCCATGTCTTCTATGCACATTTTATTTCTCTCTCTATCTCTCTCCCCACCCCCTCTATCTCTCTCCCTCTCTCTATCCCCATGAAGACCAAGTGAGCATGGAAAATTCAAATTGTGTAGTAGTCTCATATGCATGCTCACTTTCTTTGTTGTCATCCACAATATAAGGAAAAAGTAAGTTACCACATGATCCAAGCAAATGCCTCTTCTATTCTAAGCTCTCAATTTATCATGATGCTCTACTCCAAGCTACCAAGAAGAGGTAGACAAACAAAAGAGAAGGAGAATTCTTCCCCTTCAGAATCCTTGACTCTCTCCCTTGCCATCCCACTATTTTTCATGCTCAAGAATGGATATAGAGACTAGAAGATATCAACATGGTGGATAAGATAGGAAGAAGAAAAGAGAAGGAGATGAGTAAAAGTGAGAGAGAGCTTCAATCTCCAAATCCATCACAATCTCTCTCTCTCTCTCTCTCTCTCTCTCTCTCTCTCTCTCTCTCTCTCTCTCTCTCTCTCTCTCTCTCTCTCTCTCTCTCTCTCTCTCTCTCTCTCTCTCTCTCTCTCTCTCTCTCTCTCTCTCTCTCTCTCTCTCTCTCTCTCTCTCTCTACAATGGAGGTAGAAAGATGAAGAGAAAGCTTGAATAGTCAAAATTCACACATAAGAATGAGGGATTCTATTCATTTTACACATCATATACATAAGGTTTGTTGAGTGGGTAGCCTCAACACTTTTCCACTATCGAGTTCAATCAAATAGATAAGACAATGGAAATAGGAAGATGAAGGGAAATCTTGAATACTCAAAATTCACACATAAGAATGAGGGATTGTATTCAATTTACACATCATATACATAGGGTTTCTTGAGTGGATAGCCTCAGTGCATGTCCACCAACAAGTTTGGTCGCCTCTCTTTTACATGCTGGTACCTTTTGTAGTTGTGGCATGAACTTCTCTCATGACATACAAACTTGTGTTTAGATCTTCATGACTTGTGGGCCTCTTGTGAAACATTAGAATACATACATGTCCATGATTTTAGGAGATATTACTATTTGTATGAGTGATTCTAGTTCTCACTTTCTACCATTCTAGTTCAAATGGACTTTATCCTTCTGCTCTCCATTCTAGCTCTTATGTACCAAAGTGATTCTAGGCCTCACTTTCTACCATTCTAGTTCTAATCCTTCTACTCTCCATTCTAGCACTTATATCTCCCCTAGGCTAGTTTGGTGGGATTGTGTCAAGAAAGAGGGGGGATCAAGTTAACACTAGTAGTTGTACCTATAGAGAGGATCTTGATAATCATTAGTTGATGGGTGTAGATGCATTATTGCCCCTCTTGTGTCATTGGCACTGTTAGGAATTTTTTATCTTTTGGTGGGTAGCACTCCTTGCTTCCTCAACGAATTGATCAAATATCATCATTGTATCATCAATGTCTTAGAGGCACTTAATCATGGGCCAATTTTACTTTTTTCCTATGTCATCTACCATTTTCAATATATCTCTCTTGATCAACTTAGGCTTTAAGATTGCTAATGTTTGTGGTCAATAAATATGTTTCGACATTGATGCATCAATTGTTCTCCAACTCCAGTTTTGTATGCATTCCCATTGAAGCATTTCAAGCTTCTTTCTTGGTTGAGTTGATGCATGTAGTCACAATCAAGATATGGGATTTTTTTTATTCCACTCTTGATGGAGAAATAATAGCTATCAATTTAAAGGTTTTAATAGTGGTAGTAGTTGAGAATGACCCTGTAATAGTGGATTAGTAGTAGATGTTTTTTTAAGAAATCTCTATTGCAGAATTGATAGTGAAATGGGATTATTGTTATTAGAGTTTTAGTATTTCAATTGCTTTCCCTTTAGAATCCAATTTATTGGTTTGACTAACAGCATGGGTGATGCTAATGTTGCATTTCCTATCTTGGTTTTGGCAATGTTAGCTTTTTGCAACCTTTGGTTATTCACATGGACTCACAAATACCATGGGTTGCTGCTTTTTTGGGTTTGATGGTTTTAATATCTTCCCTTGAGGACCCATTTTCTTGGGTTGAGTTGGGGTATAGTGCTATTGTTGTTTCCTTTTCAACTTCAAGTTTGGTAATGTTAAAACATGGATCTAGGACATGGCTTTGACAGAAGCTATGGAGGTTGAAAGAGGAAGAATGAACTCATGAAGACATTGACACTAACAAGACAAATTGTCACACAAGTGAATTAGGGTTCCAAGATTGAGACTTGGACTCATAAACACACTCTTGTGTGTGGAAAATGACACAGACACTTTACTAGAAAGAAAATAGTACTATCATTACTTAGAAAAGAGAGCAAGTACAATGCTTTATAGGAAACTGGATGGTAGCACTTCTCCTGCCCTCCTCAATCACAACCAAAAGTACAAAGCATATAGAGGCTTTAGTGAAAGCAACACCTGCAAAGTGTGGGCACACCATAACCATGGCAAAAACACCAGAGGAGGCTATTGCAGGAAAGGCTAAGTGTGGGTACCAAAAACATGATGGACATCCAGAGGCTGTAACAGGGGCCTCGCAAAGTGTACAAAGGTTGTAGTAGAGGGCTACATGAGGAGTTTACAAGTTTATGTCCAAAGCATTAGGGCTAGGCAATGCAAGGCTGAAAGAGTCTATCCGAATAGAAGAAATGATGAGGTTTCTCCTTCTCTTGGTGGTCTTCTTCTTCTTCTTTTGCTCCATGTTCTTCTTCTTCTTTAACAACTAGATAGGCCTTTTCGGACCTCTTTCTAGCATGGCAAGACTTCTCGGTGTGTCATGTTGTCCTTTTACAGAACTCACAAAAAAGCTTATTCTTCTTGCCTTTGTACATGTTGCCAACATATAATGCTTGTTCATCTCTAGAGGTGCTTGGTTCTTCCTTAGTTTTTAGCTTATTTTCCTCCTCTGATAGTGATGCATGGATATCAACAAGCTCAGGGTTTGGCATATTCATTAGAGTTATTGATACATTATTATATTCAGGAGGCAAACTTTTAAGTAGAACACCAATGCAAACATCTTCTTCCATTTTAATGTTGATTCCTTCAAGTTGGGTTAGAAGTCCTTCCATGTAATTTAGATGTGTGGCAAGTGATGTGCTGGACTTCATTTCAAGCCTAAAATTTTCAATCAAGAGACCATACTTTGATGATTTAGACTATGCACCAAACAAGGTGTCAAATCTCTTCCATGTATCTTGTGAATTATCACAGTTATCCACATGGTGGATATAGCTATCGTCTAGCTCCAGTTTGATAATGGCCTGAGCCTTACTTTTCTAGTGGTAATGACCCAAAGGCCCTTCTTCATCAGGATGAGTTTAATGCGGGTCTTCCAAGTGTGAAACCCGACTCCTTTGAAGTGAGCAGTTGGAGAGTCTTTGCCCATATTAGATGACTGGATCAGCAGAAAATTAGGACCAAAATTCTTAGATTTTGAGCAACACAAGAGATAATCTTGAGTGTGCTAATAAGCACAAGTGCCAAAAAGTACTAAGTGATTAGTATCAAGAGATACTTATGGAGCCAAATGCTTGGTAAATGCTCAATAGGTCTTCTATTCCCCTCCTCGATTTGCTTGATGAACTGCTTGTTAGAAACTCAAAGTGGCAGAACCTTGAGTAGGGTAAGAAGAATGAGAAGGATGAGATGTAAGAGGTTTGATTTCTTCAAGACTTCAAAGGATCTTCAAGCACTTCCTCTCCTCAATGATTTGATGGCCCAAAGTTTGCTGAGACCTCTTATTTTGAAGCAGATAAGAGTGACATGTTAGTTTTTCCCAATGGGAGTGAAAGAAGAAGTGGAAAATGAGCTTATGATAAAGTGGCTATTGCAAACTGCTTCTAGGGTTTCAAACCCGTCTGCATTTTTGTTTGCAGCAAGTCACAGGAGAAGGCATTTGCCACAAAACTTACTGGCCAAGGAGCTCAAGCCATGGGCTAAATTTTCCATATGCTCAGTCGCGAGATTGTACCATGTAGCTCCATCGCCAACTATACAACCAAATTGGGCACGCAGACTTGTGCTGCCATGGAGAATGTTGCTAATGTCTGGACCAAAACAGCACCAATGTCGAAATATGGCATAATAGGATGCTGCGTCCTGAGCAGAAGGACACATTCAGAGAAGAAAGCGTGATGTATTATGGCTTCTAGAGTGAGAACAAGAGGCTCCAACCAAGGTAGGTTCTGCAGGCTATGGCTTCCATGGAAGATCAAGTAGAGATAGGGATGGAGATGAAGTTAGATACTCACCACAAGCTTCGATTGAGCTGGAGAGGGACTGAGAGAATAGGCCCAAATGGGCTCTGATACCATATTGAAACATGGATCTAGGACATGGCTATGACCCAAGCTATGGAGGTTGAAAGAGGAAGAATGAACTCATGAAGACATTGACACTAACAAGACAAATTGTCACACAAGTGAATTAGGTTCCAAGATTGAGACTTGGACTCATAAACACAATCTTGTGTGTGGACAATGACACAAACACTTTATTGGAAAGAAAAGAGTACTATCATTACTTAGAAAAGAGAGCAAATACAATGCTTTATAGGAAACTGGATGGTAGCACTTCTTCTACTATGCATATGGGATTCTAGTCTTAAGCCCTCAATGCTCCTTACAAAGAAACTGAAGTAGGTGTGATTGCAAACATCTGAACAGGTAGTGTGGGTTTCTTAGATACATTTGGTTTCTCATGTGGGTTGGTACCTATCATGGGACATTGTGCTATAATCTTGGGTAGCTCTAGTAACTTCTTCTAATAGATAACCAAGGGACTTTTGACAACTAGTATTCCACTTTAGCTAGAAAATGCAATCCGATGTTTGGGGGTAATGTAAGTAAGCATGGAGTAGTTAACCATATAACCAGGGGAAACTCTGTGCGAGTGTTTGACAACAATTAATGGATGGTTGCATGATTTCCTAATCATACGATTCTTCTCTCTCAACATATGGTATATTATTTTTAGGAGCCCATTTTGTTTGGGCCTTTAGCTTAATGTTTCTATTCAATGGTCATGGATACTAGCAAGAACTCGTTGAATCAATTGTTTGGGCCCATCACAAATTGAGGCTCACTCCTATCGCACAACCTAGGGCCTTGAGTATTGTACAAGGATGCATTGTAGGGGTGGTTCATTACCTCCGAGGTCGAATTGCTACAACATGGGCGTTCTTCTTAGAGCAAGAATTATTGTAGTGGGATAATGGCTAGGAGGGTTTGAGAGACATTATGGCATCAAGATTTCCAAAGTTTTGTCCCAAGACCCAACTACTCGTCATATCTGGTTCAATATAGCCATTGCACATGACTTCAAGATTCACAATGATATTATCGAGGAAAGACTCTTCATCTCCTTAATTGGCTTCACACATGGTGCTAATTCAAAACTATTTGATTTGAAATCATCTTTTGCCAATTTTGGAAATGGAACAAACTATGTTCCATGAGGGGTCAATTGAGATGATATGGGTACCTAAATTTATTGATTGTCAACATAACCGGTCTAGGTAACTAAATCCATTGATTGCCAAAATAATGTCCTTCACCATGCAAGAGGGATTTGGGAATCGAGCATGGCATCAAGATCATTGTTCATTGATAACCATAGTGAAACGCTCTTCATCTTTTATATTTTTTTGGTGGGGCCATTTTCTATGTCTATTTGGCAAGCTAGAGGCTGTTACATTGCCATTATTGGCAATAGGCACATCCACTTAGTGATCTTTTTTGTTTTTTCAAGAAGCTTATAGGTTTCCTCTTTGCCTCTTACAGTTTAAGTTACTCCTAAAGCACTTGTTTATCCCCCTCTTTCAAAGACTATGGGTTGATCTTGATGCAATTTGATTGCTTTTCCTTTGGAATAAAATATTCCCTTTACTAAAAGTATTAATAATCTTGATATTAGGGAGGCTCAATTGTATTCTTTTAGTATCAAAGTCAATATTACACTTAGCTATCCACTTGAAGCTTCTTAGAAGTAGGACATTTTTCAACATCCTCGCAATATGGAAGTATAAAGAACATGAGCAATGTGCTTCTAGTATCTATTGTCAGTACAATCCTGAAATCAAAGCCTTCATCTCTAAGAGCATCTATGACATCTTCTCTCTTCTCTCTCTGTCGTTATGTTGGCTGTAACATATGCAAGTTCAACTAGCTCTTCATCTTTTGGGTCAATTGATGTGACCTTGAGATTTCTCATAAAAACATTTGTCCATGTAACTAGTTGAAAGCAAGGCTTGGTGAGACAAAAAGGAGTGTCCTTGACACCGCATTGGATTGGTGGTTTTTGTGTGTAAAGCCAAGTGTTTTTTAAAGAAGATGTAAAGGTTGAAAAGAGAGACAAAAAAGAATTAAATCACCTGGGGGTTGGAAAGGTGACCTCTTTTGAAATGTTTCATAACAAAAGGGTGGGACCTCAATAACATTAGAGGGTGAGGAGAGTTGCAATGCTCAACCTATTTTGCACACACTCAGTCTTTGTAGTTGCTGCACACTATAGCCTCTCTCTCTCTCTCTCTCTCTCTCTCTCTCTCTCTCTCTCTCTCTCTCTCTCTCTCTCTCTCTCTCTCTCTCTCTCGTAGCATGGAACCTCACATCAACCCCTCCACCTTTGTCTACTCAGAGCAAGCTACATCAACAATGACTACCATGAAAGTTGGTGCCCCTTCTTTAATCCATGAACCTCCCTCTAATCAAGCTTATATCCACAACTATTGGGCAAAAAAGAAGTGGGAGCAATGAAGCAAGGAAACAAATCATGGTATGAGAGCTCAACTATCAAGTGCAGCAAATTCGAAGCTCAACTGGATGGCAAGAGTGGTTACATACAACATCAATAGTACAAGTTTTGGTAACAAAATGTATGTGCAGTACCAAACTATAACATATTTGGTGTTGTATTGTACCCTAGTAGTACCCAACAATGCAATATGATCCAAATATGAAACTAATTTGAATAGCAAGAGTGATACAGTACCAAAAGTACCTTACGGGATACTAAAGTAAATGTGCAGTACCTAATTTGGTACTTGTATGTATTGCACTAGTTCTATAAAGTACCAAACTTGGTACTGCAACATATTTGGTACTTTATTGTACCCTATATACTACCCAAGCATGTGCACCAAATATAAAGCTAAAATGAATAGTACAACTTACATATAGTATCAAAAGTACCTTGCTAATGTCAAATTGTATGCATAGTACCAAATTTGTTGCTTTTTTGTGTTGCATTGGTTCTATAATATACCAAAAGTGGTATTGCAATAGATTTGGTTCCCTGCCTTGAATTGGAGTTGGTATTCTATAATACCAAATTGGTACTCGGTTCGAGTTTGGTACTTCGTACTAGTTTGGTACTTTGTATCAATTTGGCAAGAACAATACCAAAATATGGTACTTTGTAAATAGTACCAGATTTTGATATTATTCTGAATTCATGGGTTCGCATCAAAATATTTGGTTTGTTTTATCGTGAAAGTTTGAGCTCTAAGTTGGATTGTTTTCATGTGATAGGCTAAGCTTTACAAAAGATTCAACAACAGTTATCCTAGAATTATGCTATCACTTAAATTCTTTGAGATACTAAAACCATTCTTTGTTTGGAAGTTGAAAGAGTGATAAACATGTTGCTGTGTATTATATCTAGATTATATATTTCAAAGAGGCTTTCATTGGATGCACCAAAACAAGTTTGGGCATCATGGAAAAGGTCATCTATATGCTCCATTTGTTGTGGGAGTGGCTTAGGTTAGTGTTCTACAAACAAAGCAGTACATCAATACATAAGTATTTTGTGGCAATCCATATTGTGCTCAAAATAATATCCAACAAATACACATTTTTTTATGTGGGATCCAATTTACTACACAACTCATCAAGAATATGTATATAAGTAATACATCCAAATACTTTTAGATGGGATAAACTTCTCTTAGGGTGTCATACCATGTATAGCAAAGTGGGTGTCATATTCATAGTGTATATAGCAATAGCAACTACTTTAGCCTTGTAGTAATGAGACAAGTTTCTTTCTGATATCAATGCATGAGTTATCTCTGCAATATACTTGTTTTTATGCTCGGCAACTCTATTTTGTTACATAGTATATTTATATGTATATTGTCTCTATATACCATTTTTCTGTAAAAAACCAAAAAACTCATTGGAGAAATATTCACCTTCTCCATCCAATCTTAGGGTTTTAATATGCAACCATATATCCTTCTCAACCAAAGCCATAAAGCTCTTAAAGTGAGTAAATGCCTCACTTTTCTCACGTATAAAGTGAACCCATACTTTGCGAGTATGATAATCAATGAAGGAAACATAATACTTACAACCACTCAAAGTTGTAGTCTTTGTAGGATCCCACACATCAGAATGTATCGATTTAAGTGGCTTCTTGCACACATGCTTTTCATGTGGAAATATATGCCTTGCTTAATTTCTAAATTGACATACCTCACATAGTTTATACATCCCATCAACTCTAAACTTAGGCAAATCATCCACAATCTATTTAATTGCATATCTTTTAATTGCTACACATTCACATGACTAATTCTCTTATACGGAATTTCAATATAAATCACAACCCCCTAAACATTGTGCAAACATGGAAGCATCCATTTCAGGTAGACATACATCAAAAGTAAACAATCTGCCAATGCATTTTCCTTTTGCAATCAACCTGCAACCATTTTTAGGATCTTCTATATACAACCATCAAATGTGAAACCAAACCTACAATCCTTGTTCTACCATCTGACCAATAGAAACCGAATTTTTTGTAATATTTGATATATATAGCACATCAACCAAGTACTTAGTTTTACCACCATGCATACTCAAATGAACATTTTCAACATGAGTAATGGGCCAAGTTGCATCATTCCTTGTCTCCACATTGCCGGAGACTCTAGACTACACATTTCTCTAAACCACTCTTGATGAGAAGTCATGTGGTTAGAGGCAACTAAGTCTATATACTATACATTATTATTTGATGAACCATTAGCAATCATAGTATTTATAAAGTGATGCATAACAAATAATTATTTGCTTTTGTCATCGTTGTTTTTGTTATTACTAGATGTATAATTACCTTGTTGCTTTTTTTATTTTTTGTTTTACCTTTCTATTTTAAGCGGTTTTTAGAAGTATGGCCTTTCTAAGCATAATGTCGACACTCCCTATTATCACTAGAATTCTATTGCCTATTAAAATTTACAACTTAGTGTCTTTGACTCCCCCTTCCTTGAGACTATCTTACTCTGTTTTATTGTACATCATAACTTTAACCAATCACCATCTTGGCCTTTGCCACGATCTCTACCTATGTTAATAGAGTAAAACACTTGTTTAGAATTGTTCTTGCTTTGAGAAGAAGAGAAATCCAAGCCGAGGTTCTTCTCCTCAAGTATCAACATAGAAATCAAGTCTGCAAAATCAAAAATATCATCCCTCATATTCATAGATGACTTAAACCTCTTATATTCATCTCTAAGTCCACCTAAGCATACACACACAACATCATCATCATCAACTACCACAATGATATGTCCAAGAGCTTTCACAATACTCTTGATCTTCAAGGCATAATCATTAATGGATAGGTTTTCACTTGATTCATGAGTTGTAGCTTTCTAACATTTGTGTTTACTTCAAATAGCCTTGCTAGATTCTTCCATGCAATAGTGGGAGTATCATATTCCTACAAATAAGTTGCATTAGTTGGAAAGATCAAATGACAAGTGTGTTTGTTAAAAGTACTCTTTCTACTTCATATTGAAGGTAATAACGCTCTATTAAGAATCCTAGACAATTTAACGTCCTTTGAATTTGATCCATATGTGGACGAAGTAATTTTGCACATGGATTTGTGATTGGTACATGTATCTAATGCAAGCATAAAAATATATCATGAAAATAAAGGAATAACCAAGTCTTTTATATACCACCTTGAGGGTAGATATTCTCAATCACGAGTATATACATAAGATTGAGGGAGAGGATCTTGGTCAAGGCTTTCCTTAGAAGAAAGGAAACCAAGTAGTAAATAGGACCATGGTTGAGACCATAGCACTTGGTACTTGTCTTCAAATTGGCAAAAACTATAGAACTCCAAGACGTCCACATCTTCGAGGATAGAACCACCAAGTTGGAGATAGTGGCATTCAAATCTTACAACTCTATGGTATTTAAATGCAAATGCAAACTCCACTCTCAATTTCTCCATTTTGCTTCTATGGGCACACAACTATTTCAAGGGAAAAGAGACTCGAGGTTTTGGTCTATGTGCATGAAATAGAATGATGAAGATGAAGTAAGGCTATTACAAGATAGGACATGGTTACCAACTCCCATCGTGCATCCATCATCTTAGCAACTTCGGCGCATATGCCCTCTATAAACTCTTTGCTATATAGAATGTAAGCGCTTTGCATTGAATAGGCAGATGCCAATGGAAAGCCTGGTTTCATAGGAGATAGCAGCCTCCAAAGTAGGCTGCACTGGTCGATCATTCCAAAGGAGCTGACTAATTGCAAAGCAGCAGAATCAACTGGTCAAGTTTTGTGGATTAGCCATGGATGCATCAAATGGTAGCCTATGTCTTCACTCGTATCATTGCTTAGGATTCCAGAAGAGATGCGTACCTTATTCTGCCCCTTTTGAATCCAGAAATATTAAGTTTCTCATAAATGTCGGGATATTCTTGCACTAACTGCTCAGTGCACTGAAGTATCTTGGGTGTACCGAGAGTGCTACACCCTATCGGTTGTTACAGCCATCAAATCAGTTTGGGTATGTCAATGCCGAAACCGTTCAATTAGATATATTGTGTGTTCTTTAAAGTACCTTTTCTTTCCCTAACGACCTTGGTAGATACTAGATTGACCAGTTCGTTGGTTTAAGGAAGCTAACGAGTATTCCACCACTTCATTGGGATAAGTTAGAAGACTGTACGCTTGGGTAAGTAAGGTACGTTTGTGCAAGTTAGGGCCAATCAAAGCAATCTCTTATTAGATAGAGCAGTTAGCAAGGCCCTTGTGAGCAGTTCGATGCAGCATTCGAGGTAACACCTCTTGGGTGGCCTACTTGGGTTAGTGTCATCAACTTGGGTATGTGTCAGGACATCTTGGGTGGCCTACTTGGGTTCATGTCACTAAGTTGCAAGCATGTGATCTTATGAATAAAGCTATAAGTATTCTCTTTATAATAGGCAGTTGAGCTTCAAGACTGTCTTTCACATCGAAAAGTCTCTTGATAGAAGTATCCGTTAAAACTACAATCTCTTGCTTCATGACAGGCTTCTCGCTTCACATAGTTGGAGAAGTGCAACTACCTGTTCAGCATTGCCTCCTTGCATTATCCAGTTCAAGAAAGAAAAACTAAAATGAATTGGCAATCACCCTCACGTTGTGTATAATTTGCAGATTGCTGGTGGACTGTTGCCATATGTATAATCACAATCTTCCATGGCTTTGTGGGGGTGTGCTTATTGAGAATGATGGGTAGAATGATAAGGGATAGAATGATAAGAGATAATTTGAGGTGGGTCAAGGGGACTGTTATCTGCCCATCAAATCAATTGTAGCGTGCATCATCCATTAGCATGTATGCTTGGGGATAAATGATGTGTTAGAGTTTACATGCCTTGTACAAGGTCAAAGCCATTTTATGGATCTTCACAAGTTTTGAATAGTACAATGTAAGAAGAGTAGAAAGCATGATATTAAACTTACAGGTGCAAATAAAAGAATGTTTCCTCCATTTTGAGTGGCTAAATGTACCTAAAGAGTGAACACCGGTATAAGAGTTTTATGGTCCATTTTGTTGTGGAGGCCCAGCTTAAGTTTGAGTTTAGCATGAGCTTGACAAACTTTCCTTCAGCCTTTATAGAAGCATCCGAAACCTCTTGAAGCGTGGCAAGATAAGTTGAACAGCAATTTTAGAAACTTCTCGTTGGCTGGGAAAATATGTGAGGGTGCTTGAAAAAAGCCCAAGGGCTTGCCTTACCATGTTTCCCAGAATAAGCAATCAGATTTCTTACCAAATGGCTCTAAGAGGACATGTCCATCCCCTCCAGATAATGATGAGTATCATTCTTTTTCAGTGAAGCTGACATCCAGTCTAAAGAAAGCTGTCTGATTAAAAACATTGCAATTACATTTGTTCAAGATTGAAAATCATAACGGCCTCAAATGGTCTTGATGACAATATGAGCAATGCACGGGCAGCCTTCTGAGTTATGTAATACCTTGATCATTCTTATGCACAAGGCCATCATGTCATCGACAATTAGTAGGAAATCTAAGCCCTTTTACTATACCAATACTATTTTCTTCCTTTATGGCTATCCAAGCCAAACAACCCTACTTGCAAAGAAAAGAGGTGCCACAGGACAAATTGATGTAAAAAGAGGAAAAGCTTCAGATGATCTACCATTTGCAGTAACTCTCATGGTCCATGGAAGCACCCCAAAACAATAAAAAGGGCATATAATGCCATCATGGCACTACTTTTGAGCCTGTCCATCAGTCAAACCGCTTCTATGAGACAAAATGGAACAAGAAAATCACTCAGTACCCACATGATCAGAGATAAGGAGTCATCAACTGATAACTTGAGATTAGATTGGGCAACAGCTTCTGTGAGTCAAGATGATACAAAGAAGCCATTCATACTGATTCCCAAAAGTAATGGCAGCAGCCATGCCACCTGCCAGCTTCAAGATGGATGTCTACAACATCACAAACTCTTTATACCCCACAGTTATTTTCAGTTACATAAAGAGCGGATGAACCTCTTCATCAACTGATTCTGCTGGAATCTCTGTATCTATTAGCTCATCTAGCTTCGTTTTAATTGATCCAGGTAAGCTTTGCAAACTGCTAGCAGCTCTCATGGACCAGATATTTGCAGTCTCCTCACGTTGATTGATTCTGGACAATGGTTCCTCATCAAAGCACAAGAATTCTTCCCACTTTGATGTTGCCATCTGACTTTTGCTCTTTCCTTTTGTGACTGCCTGCTTTGGTTGCACCTGACTGGATGCTTCTCCAGGATTCCCAAATTTCTCCCATTTTGACATAGGGCTTTCCTGTTTCTCTCTTCCAAGCTGCAGGTCCACATCTCCTAAGAATGTTGCCCACTTTGATATTGGCTTATTGCTTGCTTCTGCAACAGTTTCACCTTGTCTTTGTGTGTCTGATGGTACAGTTTCAGAATCCAAGAAGTTTGACCTGACAAAAGACCTCTTTGATACACATTCGCTATTTTTCTCAAAATGTATTCCAGAAACTCTTTTTTGAGGTACTTTCTTTGCACAGAATTCCGAGTTTTGGTTTGATTTGATGCCCTCAACTGGCCCTGCTAAAGGATTCTGAATATCCAATCCAGATCTGGCTTGTCTTTCTATTTTATTGGAGTACATAGAAGCTTCCCTGCCTTCTGGCATCCTGTTCACAAATTCATCAGAGTCTCGACTTGAAATTTCGGTGTGAACTTTCATGATTGAAGATGATGGACCAGATTTGTCAGCCCCTTGCAATTGAAACTTTCTACCCACCTCTTCTGCCACACAAGGATTGCGTTTTCTTCTACAAGGTTCAGGAATAGAAGTCACAAACTTGATATTCTCAGATGCATCTTCTGATGACTCAACATGCACTTTATAGATCTGTTTCAGGTCAGACAATCAGATATGACCCAAGAGTCTGAACTGGTAAAGTTTCTGACATCAGGCTAGCAAAATCCATATATCCAGTTAAAGTTAATCTGATTGAAAACAGTACTAGTCTTCCTCAAACACATGCTGTGATGGAGGTCTCATAAAGAAGTATTAATGAAGAAGCTGCACCCTACCAAAATCTGAAACTAGACTCGGATATATAGCACGTGGACAGTTGCATGTTTAGACAGGACAGCAGATAACCAAATGCCTCTGGACACCACGATTGAACAATATAACCAACTAGACACATGGATGTCCCTTGCTCATGTTAACCAATACACTAGACATATCCCAAGGATGCAGACAGAAATGGAAGCACATAAAAGGTCTCTCCCATGTGCAAACCCCAATTTAAGCAATCACTAAGATATTGAGCTCCTAGAACAAAAAGTTATTTAGCACAAGACTTTGTTGCTGAACGTGTGAGAGTGTGAGAGTGTGCGACAAAAAGGAACAGAAACATAGAGCGTGTGAGAGTGTGCAACAAAAAGGAACAGAAACATAGAGACAAAGGAACAAAGAGAGACTGCAAGAAAAGAAGAATGAAATCTGCACTGAACAAGGAAGAATGCTGATACAAACAGGAAACCAGAAGGAGACCGATCAATCCCTGCATGCAGCCCATGTTGGGAATAAAGGCTCACCATGCCTTTTACCGTGTTCGGGTGTGAATGCACCCTTCACTTGTACTTAATATATATTCAAAACCTAAAAGTGGTACACTAGTCTTTGTACCGAACATCAAGTGTCATGCTCACTCTTCCTCTCTACTGCTCTCAGCTCTCTGTGCATTCAATCTCAGCCCAGAAAATTGCCCATCAAACTGGTATCAGAGCATAGGTTGTGCACACTTCCCGAAGCCAACAGGTAGCAGTCGACCGGTAAGTAGCAGGTAGCAGTGGACCAGCAGGTAGCAGTCGGACCAAACCCCAGCAGGTCACACGCGCTGCAGGCGACACATGGACTGCCTAGGCGGTAGAAGAGGTTAGCTATATCTTGCTTTATGTAGACAATTTGTTGATTATTGGCTTAGATTCTGCTACCATAGCGGAAATTAAGGCCAAGCTTTGTGCTACTTTTGAGATGGCAGACCTTGATTTGTTGTCTTGTTTCTTGGGAATGAAGATAGTTTGTTTTGAGGGTTGTATTTTTGTGTCTTAATAGAAATATGCTCTTCAGCTAGTGGAACAATATTGCATTGATCAAACATGGCATGTAGCCACAACACTTGATCTCGTTGTCCACTTGTCTAAAGATACCCCAGGACAGCCCTTAGATTTGTTAGCTTGCCATATTTAGTCATGTTAGTTTTTCATCTCTTGGTTGTGAGCTCTTGTCAGAGTCTGATGAAGGCATTGAAGCTCTGATAGTTTAGTGTGCGTTTCTATACATTTCCTCCATTTTAGGCACATTTCTTGTGCATTTCTTGTCAGTCAGTTGAATTTCACCCTTTGACAATGTCTACTTGCTCCATGATTGCTTGGGATATTTTGTCATTATGTTCCCATTTTTTATGTGCAGTCAGATTGCATTTATTGTAGTCATATTGCCTACTTTAGCAAGTCGGCTAAATTTAGAGGCCTTTTTATCAATCGGCCAGTTTTAAAAGTATTTAGCTATATATAGCCACAATCCACACTTGATTGATCACTTTTTCTTGTAGATTTTAGTACATTCTGGCTTCGAGACACTCTTTGACTTGGTACTGATCTCAGCCTGCTTTGGTGCCCTCATTGATGCCTCGGGCTGCATACAGGGACTGAATAGTCCACAACATTGTATTCAGCATTCATCTTCAGTCAATGCAGTGTTTTTTTCTTCATTTTTTGCTTTCTCTCTCCTTCTCTCTCCATGTTCGTGTTCCTTCTTCCATTGTGCACTTTGATATCCTATCATTGCCTAAGTGAGAGCACACAGATGAGATCTATTGCAAAGGAGCATACCTAGCCATCAAACATAGGCCCAACACCTTGCGTTTGCTGCAAATGCAGCCATTTTTGGAGGTTTTTGGTAGAGGCAATCCTCCTTGGTGCTAAATCGTCAACTAATTGGTAAATGCGGTAGCTTCTATACCCCAGGTGGCAGCATTTATTGCTGCCATGTCAGCTTTTGCAGCCAATTTTCCTCTTTTGGAGACTGCAACACCCTCTATCTTGTAGGTGCCAATCTTTTCTTGTGCAGACGGCCTATCTACACCTCTTGTAGCAATTTGTTGTTTGACCTCCGCACTATTTCCATCAAAATCCAGCATTCTAGGTGATCGCAGATTTGGAAGATGTCTTACCATTAGTTTCAAGGCTTTGATGACTCAGACAAGGAGCTTTTGTCTCAACACTCTTCTGAGCGGAGACATGATTATAGGGAGTTTCGATGGGTGGAGTCTCCAAGAACCCATCCATCTTTTGCTCACCTTTCACAATGGGTCCCATCTGAAAGGAAGGCTCCATCTAATGTGAAGATGCCTTCTTTGATACCCTCTATTTAGGTTTCTATTCTTTCTTCCTTACCCAAAGAAGATAAACTCCACGGTGCCAACTACTCATTGTGGTTTTGCAAGATGGAGTGCATCCTTGACACCTTTGATCTTTGGGAGCTCATTTTTGAGCCTATTTCCCGTCTGCAAGGGGATCCAGTTGATGGTACCTTGTTAGACCATGTTGCCTTGTGGGATCAGCTCAAGTCTTGAGCCCAATCCTTTCTTTTTACGAGTGTTTAGGACTTTGTCCTAGTTCATATTCGCAGGTTGAAGACCGCAATAATGGAGGCGTGGCACAAGCTTTTGCCTTTGTATGAGCACAAGACCTTTGTCCACAAGATTTCCCTTGAGAAGTTGTGAATGCTCAGTCTTGACAACTCTCCTTCTATGAAGGAGCACATCATCAAGATGGAGGACATGAGAGGTGAGCTTGTCTCTCTTGGACAAATAATATTCTTTGAGGATATGGCTATGATCCTGTTGATGTAGTTGCCATCTCCTAGGTTCGATGTTTTCTATACCAGTCTCATCACATCAAGGACCTGTGAGAGGCTCTTATGGAAGGAGATTTCACCGCTTATCTTGGAGCATGATGAGTGACTTAGAGAGGTAGGGGCTAGTGAATCTGACTCCAAGGCTTTTACTATAGGTACTAATGGTGGGAAGAAGAAGAAAAAGAAGGCCAAGGACAAGAAGTAGGAGGACAAGAAGAACAAGAAGGAGAACAAGCCCAAGTGCCCACATTGTGAGAAGGGCACTCATCTCGAGAAGTGCCAGTAGAAGTACCCCCATTTGAAGTCAAAGGAGAAGGATTTGAAGGCTGCACCTATCATGATAGAGTTTGTCTTCATGCATGTCTTTGTCAAGCAGGAGACTGTTAGCCTGCTCTATTTTCATTCTCAGTCTGTCATCTCCTGGTTGTGAACTCCTGCCAGAGTCTGGCAGGAGACAGAGGAGGTCTGTCAGTTTTGTGTTTGCTGATTTAGTCTGCATTCCCTTCTCGGGTGGCACTCAACCCAAAATGGGCCCTTTTTTGTGTGTAGTCGGGCCATATTTGGGCAGGTCGGCCAGTTTCAGCCAGGTCGGCTAGTTTTGGCTGGTTTGGGGCTATTTATAGCAGCCCCCCCAGTCATTCTCTCATACATTATTCTGCAGATTCAACACACACTCCCTCCTCTCCCACTCCGGCATTGGTGCTGCCATTGCTTCCAGTGTGTTCTGGTGCCCTCACTGACGCTCCGGGCTGCGTGCAGGGACTGATCAGTCCACTTTGGTGTATTCAGCATTCATTACAGTCAGTGCAGATTTTCTTCCTTCATTTTCTGCTTTCTCTCTCTCCTCCTCTGTGTTCGTGTTCTTCTTCCGTTGCGCACTCTCACATGGTATCAGAGCCTGACTGAGAGCACGGAGGACCTAACCTTGTGGAGAGATACCTCACCCCTCTTCTGTTGCTGTTGCCTCACATCCAACTGCCCAGGTGGCCCCTCTAGGTGGCCATTCTTCTTGCGTTTGCTGCAGACGACTACTCCCGAGGCTGCCACGTCATCAAACGACCCCTCCTGCTTGCGTTTACCATCAGGCGGCCTCTCCTTCAGCTGGGCGACATATCATCAGGCTGCGTTTTCCTGATCTGGTGGTCGTTTCCACTCCTGGCGGCTCATCTCCTGCTAGTGACCCACTCCCAGGCTGCGTTTTGGTGCTGGCGGTTTCTGTTCTGGTGATCTTCATCAGCTAACTTTGCGTTTTGCAGCTCCAGGTGTTTGTAGGCTATCACAGCCTGCGTTTTGGTGGTTGGTGATCATACTGTTGGTCATACTTCGGCTTCGGCACAGTTTTCTTTGGTGTTTGGTATTTTGCAGATTGGAAGATATCTTACCAGTTTTCAAGCTTTGACGACTCAGAGGATGAGCTCCTTTCTCATCATTCCTCTGAGCGGAAGCGGGATTATCAGGAGTTTCGACGTCGGGAGGAGACTCCTCGCACTCTTCCCTCTTCAGTCCATGCATCTCAGAGGGTGCCATCTACCGTGAAGGTGCCTTCCGTGAAGACTGCTTCAGATGTGCGGATGCCTTCTTTGATTCCCTCTATTTAGGTGCCGATTCTCCCTTCCTTTCCGAAGGAAGATAAGTTGGATGGTTCCAACTACTCCCTCTGGTCGTGCAAGGTGGAGTGCATCCTCGATACATTCGACCTATGGGAGCTTTTTTCTTCGCCCATCGACCGTCCTCCCGTGGATTCGTCAGATGGAGCCTCTATGGACCGTGCAACCTTGTAGGATAGGCTCAACTCTCGAGTCCGTTCCTTTCTTTTTATGAGTTTACATGATTCGGTTCTTGTACATGTTCACAGGTTAAAGACCGCAGCAAAAGTGTGGAAGAACCTTGCGTCTTTGTATCAGCACAAGACGTTTGCCCACAAGATTTCCTTGGAGAAGAAGTTGCGGATGCTCAGTCTTGATGATCATTCTTCCATGAAGGAGCACATCACGAAGATGGAGGACATGCGAGGTGAGCTAGCCTCTCTTGGTCGTGTGATATCGTCCGAGGATATGGCGATGATTCTGTTGACTCAGCTGCCATCACCCCGCTATGATGTCTTCTACACCAGCCTCATCACCTGGAGGACTCGCGAGAAACTCCTATGGGAGGAACTTTCCCCGCTTGTCTTGGAGCATGACGAGCGACTCAAAGAGGTGGGTGCCAGTGGCTCCACCAAGGCTTTTACTGCAGGTACAGGTGGCGGCAAGAAGAAGCAACAGAAGGAGAAGGCCAAGGACAAGAAGGATGCGAAGGAGAAGAAGCCCAAGTGCCCCCACTGTGGGAAGGGTACTCATCTCGAGGAGAAGTGTTGGCAGAAGTACCCCCATTTGAAGCCCAAGGAGAAGGACTCGAAGGCGGCCCCCGCCACGACAGAGTCTGCATTTGTACATGTTTTTGTTGAGGAGGATACAGCCTTAGCTTCTACCACTCAGGAGAAGCCTTGGCTTGTGGACAGCGGAGCATCTTCACATATGACCTTCAGACAGGATTGGCTTCAGGATCTTCGTTCCAGAGGGGGCACTATCACCATTGGTGACAATTCTACAGTTCCTGTTCGAGGCGTGGGGACTCTACCTATGTTTTCTGATAGGCGGTCTTCTTCCGCCAAAGTTCTCTATGTACCTGATTTGGGCTTTAACCTATTGTCTGTGCATGGTCTTACTCAGCTAGGTACTTGAGTCATTTTTACACAAGATGCAGTCACAGTGGAGGATGCTTCTACAGGTGATGCTCTTTGGACAGGTACACAGGATGGTGGGCTTTATAAGCTCATAGCCTTGGTTGCGAGGGCTTCCCACGCACTTAGGCTGCTTTGGCATGCTCTGTATGGTCATTTGAACCTTGATTCTATTCGGCGGGCTTCTCGGAGGAAGATGGTGGAGGGACTTCCAGATTTCCCTCCTCTTTACACTTTGTGCCCTAGCTGCTTGAGGGGCAAGCAGCATAGGCAGCCTCACCCTCAGGTTGCCTCTAGGAGGGCTACTTCTCCGCTTGAGTTGGTTCACACTGACCTTTGCGGACCTATGGGCACGGCCTCCCTTGGGAAGGCCAAGTATTTGATGCTGATTGTGGACGACTTCAGTCGTTATGTGTGGCCTTATTTCTTGGAGTACAAGAGCGAGGCGTACTCCCGTTTCTGCGAGTGGAGGGTGTTTGTGGAGACACAAACAACTTCCAGAGTTCGTGGCGTTCGAGCTGATCACGGTGGCGAGTTCACTTCTCACCTTTTCTCTCAGTTTTGCAGGGATCACGGCATTCGGGTGGAGTATTCCCATCCGAACACACCATCAGAGAATGGTGCGGTGGAGCGTGCGAATCGGACCATGATGGAGATGGCCCGATCTATTCTAGAGCATAGGAGTCTTCCTCATTTCCTTTGGGGTGAGGCGGTGGCTACAGCGGTGCATATTCGCAACCGCTCTCCGACTTCGGCTTTACAGGACACGACTCCTTATGAGGCTTTCTTTGGGAAGAAGCCTTCCGTGTCGCACTTTCGCATCTTTGGGTGTAATGCTTTTGTCCATATGGACAAGAAGAAGAGGAAGACGAAGCTCGACTCTAAGTCGAGAAAGCTTATCTTCGTGGGCTATAGCACGACCACGAAGGGATATCGGCTCTACGACCCGACGACATGGAAGATTGAGGTGACAACCAAGATGTGATCTTTGATGAGGGTTCGGCCTCTAAGGATCCGATTGATGGTTCTATTACAGGTGCTTCTTCGACATCGACAGACCACCCCCCACCTTCTCTACCTTCTCTTCCTTCCAGGATACCCCTTAGCACCCCTCCTTTGTCATCGCCTTCTCCCCCTCCCATTCCTCCTCCTACTACGGCTTCCCCTCCCCCTTTGGCGGATGTGACTTCTTCTTCTACGAGTTCTTCCACCCCTTCAGACTCTCCTCCGGAGTCTCCTCGGGATACACAGCCATCAGCTGGGGAGCCTTCTTTCGATGAGGCGGATCTACCTTCACTTGGTGAGGGGGAGTCCCTCGCAGACACAGGTGCTTTGTAGGTTCCGGAGACTACTCGGTCTCCCTCGCAGCAGGAGGAGTCTCTTAGGATTCCTTTATGGTATCGCCGGCTCATGCAGGATTTAGGTGTTACTCACTTTCTTGCTTCTTCTACAGGTCCACATAGATCAGCCCGCTTATAGGCCCAGCGGGATAGTTCACTATGTGTGAACTATGATCTTATGTCTCAGATTCTTCAGGATTCCGAGCCTTCCACTGTGGAGGAGGCTCTTGCACAGGATATCTGGCGACAGGCTATGCAGGCAGAGCTCGATTCCATCGAGCGGAACCATACTTGGGAGCTTGTACCGCGTCCCAAGAAATGGAAGGTGATAGGTGTGAAATGGGTCTTTAAGACCAAGTATCTTACAGATGGCTCCTTGGACAAGCATAAGGCTAGGCTTGTTGCCAAGGGTTTTGCACAGCGCGCAGGATTGGACTACTTCGAGACTTTTACTCCTACAGCTCGGATGTCTACCAGTCGAGTTATTTTGGCTCTTGCAGCTCACCACCGTTGTCCTGTTTATCAGATGGACGTCAAGTCAGCTTTTCTGAATGGCGTCCTTGAGGAGGAGATATATGTTTCACAGCCTCCTGGTTTTCTTGTGCAGGGGAAGGAGGATCATGCCTACAGGCTGCGGAAGGCCCTTTATGGCCTGAAGCAGGCTCCTCGTGCTTGGTACCAGAGGATTGACTGCTTCTTTCTACAGAGTGGCTTTCAACGCTCCGATCATGATCCCAACCTCTACTTTCGGGTTGTGGGTTCTCTTTGTGTTTTCCTTATTTTGTATGTAGATGATCTTATCATTACAGGGAGCAACACTCAGCAGGTGGAGCATACTCGGTCCATTCTTCGGCAAGAGTTCGACATGACGGATCTAGGGATCCTTCACTTCTTTCTAGGACTAGAGATCTATCAGATAGCACAGGGCATCTTTATCTCGCAGCACAGGTACATCTCCGAGCTTCTTTCGGAGTTTGGTATGGCCGAGTGTTGGCCTATTTCTTGCCCCATGGACCCTGAGTCCAAGCTTTTGGCAGATGGAGTCCCCCTTACAGATGCCACTCGTTACAGGTGCCTTGTAGGCTCTCTCATCTGGCTGATTCACACTCGGCCGGATATCTCTTTTGTGGTGGCTTTGTTGTCTTCTTTTATGAAGACTCCTACATAGGATCACTGGAGGGCAGCCTTGCGTGTTCTTCGGTATTTACCGAGGGTTCGATCCTACGGGATCATGTATGGAGATGGGATCACCCTTTCTGGATGGAGTGATTCTGATTGGGCAGGTGATGTGGATTCGCGACGATCCACTGCAGGTTATGCTTTCACCCTTGGATCTGGTGCTGTCTCTTGGAGCAGCAAGAAGTAGCCTACTGTGGCACTTTCTTCTACAGAGGCTGAGTATCGGGCCCTATGTTCGACCGCTATGGAGGCAGTTTGGCTCCGTCGCTTGCTGGCGGAGATTGGCTTTTCCCAGACAGGACCTACGAAGCTTCGCATGGACAACCAGAGTGCTCTTGCTCTGGCAAAGAACCCGGTGTTTCATGCTCGCACGAAGCACATTGAGGTTCAGTATCACTATGTTCGAGAGTGGATCGTGGATTCGGAGCTGGCGGTGGTCTATTGTCCCACGGCGGACAATGCGGCTGATCTCTTCACGAAGCCTTTGCCTCAGGCTTCTTTGCTCCATTACATGCGGTTGTTAGGTCTTCAGACCCTCCCAAGATCTGAGAGGGGGTGTTAGCCTGCTCTATTTTCATTCTCAGTCTGTCATCTCCTGGTTGTGAGCTCCTGCCAGAGTCCGGCAGGAGACAGAGGAGCTCTGTCAGTTTTGTGTTTGCTGATTTAGTCTGCATTCCCTTCTCGGGTGGCACTCAGCCCAAAATGGGCCCTTTTTTGTGTGCAGTCGGCCCATATTTGGGCAAGTCGGCTAGTTTCAGCCAGGTCGGCAAGTTTTGGCTGGTTTGGGGCTATTTATAGCAGCCCCCCCGGTCATTCTCTCATACATTATTCTGCAGATTCAACACACACTCCCTCCTCTCCCACTCCGGCATTGGTGCTGCCATTGCTTCCAGTGTGTTCTGGTGCCCTCACTGACGCTCCGGGCTGCGTGCAGGGACTGATCAGTCCACTTTGGTGTATTCAGCATTCATTACAGTCAGTGCAGATTTTCTTCCTTCATTTTCTGCTTTCTCTCTCTCCTCCTCTGTGTTCGTGTTCTTCTTCCGTTGCGCACTCTCACAGAGACAACCCTTGCTTCTTTCACTTAAGAGAAGCCCTGGCTCGTGGATAGTGGAGCTTCTTCTCATATGACCTTTTGATAGGATTGGCTTTAGGACTTGAGTTCCAGAGGGGGCATTGTCACCATTGGTGACAACTCTATGATTCCAGTTCGTAGAGTAGGGACCATTCCCCTATTACTAGACGGGCAGTCTTCATCTGCCAAAGTTCTTTATGTATCTGAGTTGGGCTTTAACTTTTTGTTTGTTTGCTGAGCTAGGTATATGTGTGGTCTTCACTAGAGATGTAGTTACAGTGGAGGATGAATCTACAGGCGTAGCTCTTTGGACATGCACACAAGAGGGTGGGCTTTATACACTCACAACCTTAGTCGGGAGGTCTTCCCACGAGCTAGGGCTACTTTGGCATGCTTGGTATGGTCATTTGAACAAGGATGCGATCCGGCGAGCTTTTTGGAGGAAGATGGTGGAGGGATTTCGAGATTTCCCTCATGTTCACACCCTTTGTCAAAGTTGCTTGAGGGGCAAGTATCATCGGCAACCACATCCTTAGGTTGCCACTTGGAGGGCTTCTACACCACTCAAGTTGGTTCACACCGACCTTTGCGGACCTATGGGAATGGCCTCCCTTGGGAAGGCTAATTACTTGATGCTGATTGCTAACAACTTCAGTCGTTATGTGTGGTCATACATCTTGGAGTACAAGAGCGAGGTGTATTCCGGTTTCTATGAGTGGAAGGTGTTTGTTGAGAAGCAGACGACCTTCAAAGTTTGTGGCGTTCGAGCCGATCATGGTGGAAAGAGTTGACTTCTCACCTCTTTTCTAAGTTTTGTAGGGATCTCACGGTATTGGGGTGTAGTATACCCATCCGAACATACAATTCGAGAATGTTGTGATGGAGTGTGTGAATCGGACCATATTGGAGATGGCCCGATCGATGTTGGAGCATCGAGGATTACCTCATTTCCTGTGGGGTGAGGTGGTGGCGACTGCGGTTCACATCCTTAACCATTCTCCTATCTCAGCTTTGTAGGACATGACTCCATATGAGGCTTTCTTTGGACGAAAGCTTTATGTGTCTCACTTCGCATCTTTGGGTGTGATGCATTTGTCGATGTGGACAAGAAGAAGAGGAAGACCAAGCTTGACTCTAAGTTGAGAAAGCTCCTCTTCATGGGGTACATCACTACCACAAAGGGATATCGACTCTATGATCCTACAACACAGAAGATTGAGGTGAGTAGGGATGTGATCTTTGACGAGGCTGTAACCTTGGAGGATTCGATTGATGGTTCAAGTGCAAGTGATTCTTCATCATCAATTGCCCCTCCCCCGCCCTCTATACCTCTTCTTCCCCCTAGGTTACCTCTCCACACCCCTCCATTATCGGTCCTCCCCCCTCCCTCTCCCCCTCCCCCTCACTCTCCACCACCCCCTTGTTCTCCTCCTACTCTAGCTTCCCTACCACTGCTAATGGGTTCCTCTACTCCTTCAGAGAGTATCCCTACCCCCTTTGCCTCCCCTCACCTTTTTGGGAATGCACAACTGTCAGTTGGGGAGCTTTCTTCAGATGAGGAGGATGTACCTTCACTTACTAAGGGGGAGTCCTTGCTTAGTCTTAGTTAGTTGAGGAATTTGGGAGCTTTGTCACTTTCTCCATTTGTCATTCATTCTCTTGTGTGTAGTCCTCATTTCACGCAAATTAGGTGGAGATAATATTGCATTTGCACCAGCCCACTTGTGTGATGGTAGTATGCTTTGTAGGTGAGCTATTGCGGCATGCAACAAAGTAGGAGTTGGGTGTAAATGTGGATAAATGTAACAAAGGGTTTGTTAATGTTTATGGATTACATAGGTTATTATTATGTATGTTGTTTTTGTTTGATTTGTTGTATTTGCTTGCTTTTGAAAAGGGGACATATATGAGCATGCTCTGTTAGCAGTCATGATTGTCATGCCTTGTCATCTCTTGCTTGTGAGCCTTAGTTTGAATTAGAAGAGGAGATTAGGAGCTTTGATAGTCGGTCATGTGTTTTAATGGAGGAGGCAACTCTATTTCAACATGCCTTTCTATGCATTTCCTTCAGTTGTCAGCTTCCTCTGTGCATTTCTAGGGAAATTTTTACTTTTCCCAGTCTATCTCCACTTGCTAGACATTATTCTTGCCATCTAGGATTTTTTTGTGGCCTCTTGGTAAATTTGTTGGCATTTTTCTAGTGCGACCAGCATTAAATGCTGGTCGGCCAGCATTCATTGCACCTACAGGTGCAAGTTGGCCAATTTTGGGCTTTTATGGCTATTTATAGCCAGCCCTCCACCTGGCAGTCATTCATCCTCCTTGGTAGGTGCACACTTCGACACTCCATCTCCTCCATGCTTGGTGCTATTATCGTCATAAGCCTGATTTGGTGACCTCATTGACATTGTGGGCTGTGCGCAGGGATTGATCAATCCCCTTTCACTTTCCCGTTTATATCAACATCCTTCCTTGTTCAATGTAGATTTCATTATTCTTTTCGTAGTTTCTCTCTATTCCTTTGTCTTTGTATTTCCGTTTCTTTTCGTTGAGCACTCTCACATGGTTTTATTGTTTGAGAGACACAAATGTTTTGATTCTTGTAGAGGAGACCATCCATATCCAAAACACTAGTATTCAACCTTGCGTTTATTGAAAATGCACCATCTTTGAAGTTTTGTGTAGGAGCGACATCATTTGAAGCCTTGTCGATTGCTTCTATGTAGAGGTGACCTCTTGGCACTAGGTAGTAGTTTTTTATCAGAATTTTGTTGGAAACGCAACCTTTTGGCTGCAGGTTATAGTTCCCCTTGGCGACAGTCGCTACCCTTAGGCAATAGCCTCTCCATCATCGCTTTGTGTTGCATCCTTGTGGTGGTAGGCAATAGCGTTTAGTGTGCAATAGTATTTTCCCCATAGGTGGAGCTTCTACATCGAGATCTTGGTATCTTGTAGTCACTTCCTTCTGTTTTGGGGCTGTTTATAGAAAACGGGTTTTCTTTTGTGGGTGATTATAGAAGAACATGTCTGTTTCTTTTTCAAGCTTTGTGTTACGACAGAGAGTGCGAGGATTGAGACACGCAATGCTTTCACACAGCAGAGAGACAGAGAGAGTGCAGAGTAGAGAGGAGAGTGAGCACGATGTTCTTGGGTATGAGGAGTGTACCTCTTTAGGCTTTTAGATAGATATATATATGAAAGTACAATGTGCTAAGGGTGTGTTCACACCCGTGCACATGTAAAGGGCACGATGGCCCTTTATTCCCAACAACCTCCCATCTAAAGGCAATGTGCCTTAAGGGAAGAAAAGAATCAGCTAAGCCTAGGTATGTAGAAAGCTGAAATACATATATCTATCCAACTCCCATCATCTGTCAGCAATGAGCAAACTGCTCTGTTGGAAGACCCTTTGTGAGAAGATCTGCAGGATTATCATCTGTATGTACTTTGACAAGCTCAATGCTCTTGCTGTCAAGTACATCTCTAATGAAGTGATACTTCATTTGTATGTGCTTTGTCTTTGCATGAAAGACGGGATTCCGTGCTAGCATGATAGCACTCTGACTATCACATTGGAGAACAGGTAACTCTATAATGCCAAGCTCTCCCACTAGATGTGAAAGCCATAAAGCCTCCTTGCATGCCTCAGTGGCAACCACATACTCAACCTCTATAGTAGACAATGCAACACACTTTTGTAGGTTGGAGATCCAAGAGACTGCTCCTCTTGGAAAGGTAAACACATACCCAGAAGTGGACTTTTTGTAGTCCACATGACTAGCATAGTTTGCATCCGTAAAGCCAACGACAAATGCCTTTTGCTTTCCAAAGCAGATGCACAAATCCTTTGTGCCTTTGAGGTATCTCATAATATCTTTTATTGCTTCCCAATGCTTTTTACCAGGGTTTGTTATGTATTTGCTAACCACTCCCACTGCAAATTCAATGTCAGGACGTGTGGCAACCATAACATACATCAAACTGCCAACAGCTGAAGCATATGGTATCTTGGCCATTTCAGCCTTCTCATCATCAGATGTAGGGTTGTCCTCTGCACTGAGTTTCACATATGGAGGCAATGGAACCCCAATTGTTTTCCCCCCCTCCATATTGAAGTGTTGCAAAACCTTGGAGATATACTCTTGCCGAGATAGATAGAGTAATCCTTTTGACCTATCCCCGAGTATTTGCATGCCAAGAATGTGATTTGCATCACCAAGATTCTTCATGTCAAAGTTGCCATGAAGACTTTGCTTCAGTGAGTCCAAGACACGAGTATCCTTGCCAACAATTAGCATGTCATCAACATATAGAACCAAGATAATCAGGCTGCCCTCTACGGCCTTCTTGGTGTACAAGCAGTGATCCACTTGATTTCTATAAAAACCTTGAGACTGCATAAATGTATCAAACTTATAATACCATTCTATTGGTGCTTGTTTCAGCCCATACAAACTCCTTTTGAGTTTACATACCATCGTCTCTTTCCCTTTTGCCACAAACCCTTCATGCTGCTGTATATATATGTCTTCATGCAGATCACCATGTAAGAATGCAATCTTTACATCCATCTGTATGAGCTCCATATCTTCAGTTGCAACCAAGCCCAAAATGGTTCTCAGTGTAGTCATCTTGACTCCAGGAGAGATCTCATCAAAGTCAACTCTATGTTTCTGCTTGTATCCCTTCGCAACCAATCTTGCTTTGTACTTTGGCGAGGAACCAGAAGTGACCTTCATCTTGTAAACCCATTTGCATGGAAGTGTTTTCTGCCCTTTAGGCAACTGCACCAAGTCCCAAGTGCCATTTTTCTCAAGAGATTCCATCTTTGAAAACATGGCTTAATACCATTTCTTGCTGTCTTGTCTGTCCATTGCTTCCTTGAAGCAAGACAGTTCACCACAGTTTGTCAACATGACATAATCAGCCACATTGTTTGCACAAGAAACGAATCTATTAGGTTGTCTAGTAGCCCTAGACGATCTCCTAACCGAATGATCATTGTTTGCTGGTGGCTGTCCTGGCATTTTAGCCTGCAAATCAGCATTGACTGTAATCGGCCTGTTCACTGGGAAGGGCAGTAGTGTACAACCAAAATAAATAAATGCTTTCACCCAATTTAACAGTCGCCCACTTTACCTGAACTTAAAGACACAGAATCAAGAAGAAACACAGGAAGCTAGAATGCTCCTATTGCCACACAGACACCTTGTTGGCCCCTAACTTAGGCGCCCCTTGCGGTATTTCTTTATTTTTAAAAAGAGAAAGTACAATGGGCCGTCTTTCACCTATTCTAGGTGAAATTTGAAAGCATAACAGTATAATTACTGACCCAAATCAAGTTTACCAAGAGGGGAAACTCTGCCCAAGTCTGAATCTATTGGTTGGAGTGCAGAATTGACCATTTCAGCCTGCTGTATTTACTGGTTCAGACCTGTTCTGAAACCTGTTTACAACTCTTACTGTTCCCTGTACTATTCAGCCCACTGTAATTACTGGTTCAGACCTGTTTTGACACCTGTTCTCAGCTCATATTGTTCCCTGCACTGTCCTGCATCATCTGGGCCAAGTGCCCCTTGATTCTGACATCAATTGGGCTCTGAAATACGCTCTGAACAGTCCAGAATCAGTTCTGGTTCAGTGCTGTTTCAGACACCTGCTTGGTGAAATTACCACCCTCACCTGTCCCTGCTGGGACAGCAAACAACTGCTCCTGTTCCTGGAGAAAAGAGGCTCTTGCCTCATGCAAAAACAGCATATTCCACACAGCTGTATCTGAATCAGAAGAAAGGCCCTTGATTCTGCAACATAACCATACTGTCAGGGAGAGGAAGAGAGAGAGTAGGAAGCAAGCGCAGCCCTCTGTGCATCATAGACAAGATAGACCAGCTCTCAAGAGCTCTCCATCTGCAGCTATCCATCTCCCTTTCACAAAATGAGCCCCCCATGCATTGAAACTCGTTTTTCTGCTGCCCTCTCTTTCTCTTTTGGAAATTTATGCCCAAATTGTGACACATGGCATACATGTAACAATTTTCCTGTTTAAACCTTTCGGTCTGAAATTCTCCGTCCTCGGTTCAAAATTTGACCTCGGCACAGACCAGAGGAGCATATTCCACACAGCTGTACCTGAATCAGAAGAAAGGCCCTTGATTCTGCAGCATAACCATACTGTCAGGGAGAGGAAGAGAGAGAGTAGGAAGCAAGCTCAGCCCTCTGTGCATCATAGACAAGATAGACTAGCTCTCAAGAGCTCTCCATCTGCAGCTATCCATCTCCCTTTCACAAAATGAGCCCCCCATGCATTGAAACTCGTTTTTCTGCTGCCCTCTCTTTCTCTTTTGGGAATTTATGCCCAAATTGTGACACATGGCATACATGTAACAATTTTCCTGTTTAAACCTTTCGGTCTGAAATTCTCCGTCCTCGGTTCAAAATTTGACCTCGGCACAGACCAGAGGAGCATATTCCACACAGCTGTACCTGAATCAGAAGAAAGGCCCTTGATTCTGCAGCATAACCATACTGTCAGGGAGAGGAAGAGAGAGAGTAGAAAGCAAGCTCAACCCTCTGTGCATCATAGACAAGATAGACCAGCTCTCAAGAGCTCTCCATCTGCAGCTATCCATCTCCCTTTCACAAAATGAGCCCCCCATGCATTGAAACTCGTTTTTCTGCTGCCCTCTCTTTCTCTTTTGGGAATTTATACCCAAATTGTGACACATGGCATACATGTAACAATTTTCATGTTTAAACCTTTCGGTCTGAAATTCTCCGTCCTCGGTTCAAAATTTGACCTCCGCACAAACCAGAGGATTAATCCTCGTGCAAAAACGAAGATAATGACGCGGACAGATTTTGGGGTCCAAAAATAGTAACTCCCTAAATTTTAGGAATTGCTTCCATTGCATCCCCACTAGTCTTCTGACCATCTTTGCAGACTATGGCTACATCCAAATTTGTAATGTAGCTCAAGTGAAAGTGAATTTCCACTAATGACCCCACATGGACTAATCTCTTGAAGATTTGTCAATCTTCACTTTGAACTAGTCTCTTCCAGGCTAGTTCTTCAATACACTTGTCCATATACACTTTCACAAGTCTCTTGCAGGCTTGTCAATCTACAGTGCCATCAGTCTCTTCCAGACTTATACTGGACCTTAATGTCAGAGTGCAGCGGTGCGGAAGCGTAAGACTGAAAGAGAGAGAACGCAGAGAGAGGAGAGAGAAAGAGACAGTGGAAGATGAAGATCTGCTGTATACAAAGATATGCAGATATGTACACGGGCGCAGTGTGCTGGACTGCGTGTCTCCACCTCGACGATGCAACCTACTGTTCACCTCGAAGTCCTCTGCAGTCTGCACGATCTCTTGTCTGAAATCTGTGAACAGAGACGGAGTCTGCACGTATCTCCAGCCTGGAACTTGCGTACAGAAGTGTGTAGGCAGACTGCTGAAAACTCAGCTATAAATAGCTAGAATCTGGGCGATCATAAATGGCAGGTCGGCTGCATTTGTACTGGTACAGGTCGGACTGCCACGTGGCAGTCCGACTGTACGGCCAGTCTCTGATTCGCTAACACCCCCTCTCAGAGCCTGGGCGGGGTAGAAGCCTGAGGGATCTGGAATGTCTCCGAAGTAGAGCCTGGGGAAGTGCCTTCGTAAACAAATCCGCAAGATTGTTCTCCATCTTACAGTACTCCACAAAGATGGTCTCATCCAGAAGCTTCTCTCTGATAAAATGGTACTAGATCTCTATGTGCTTCGTCCGAGCATGGAAAACAGGATTCCGTGCCAAGGCAATGCAACTCTCATTATTGCATTGCAGCAAAGTAGGACGAGTCTGGGGGCAGCCAAGCTCCTCCAACAATTTCCGAAGCCACACGGCCTCACATGTGGTGGAAGACCCGGCCCGATACTCCGCCTCAGTAGACGAAAGGGCTACCGTGGGCTGCTTCTTGCTACTCCATGAGATAACACTTGCACCCAAGGTAAAACGGTAACCTGTAGTAGACCGCTTGTGGTCCACATCACCAGCCCAATCCGAGTCGCTCCAACCTGCAAGTACAAGATCTGAACCATCTATGCCTGCTGGATAATGAATCCCTAAATCAGATGTCCCCCTCGAATACCGAAGTATCCTCTGGGCAGCCTCCCAATGCACCGTCTGAGGTTCACTCATGAACCCCGCCAAGAGCCCAACAGCAAAACAAAGATCAACACGAGTGTTGAGGAGCCAAATCAATGATCCAATCAACTGACGATAGCGGGAAGCATCCGCCATGGGAGAAACTGAATGGGAAGTGGCCTTCCAGCTCGGATCCAGAGGAGTAGAAAGGGTCCGACAATCCTCCATCGTCGCAAAAGAAACCAAGGGCTCCTGTACATATCTTTGTTGAGAGATGAAGATCCCCCTTTGAGACTGATAAATCTCATGGCCCAAGAAGAAATGGAGTAGACCCAAATCCGTCATCTCGAACATCCGATGTAAAGCTGCCTTCGTCTCTTTGACCTTCTGTGCATGATCACCTGTGACAATCAAATCATCAACATACAACACAAAAAGCACACAACCAGCCTTGGAAGTGTGTACATAAAGCTGCGGATTGACTTTGGAACGCCGATATCCCAACTGTGACTGAAGGAACGAATCAATCTTCTCGTTCCATGCACATGGAGCCTGCTTGAGGCCATACAAGGCCTTCTTCAACCTATAGACTTGCCCATTTGAAGATCCAAAGCGAGAAGGCTGCTCTACATAGATCTCCTCCTTCAAATCACCATTGAGAAAGGCCGACTTCACATCCAACTGGTAGACAGGCCGTCTCCTATGGCCAGCCAAGGCAAGAACAGCTCGAATAGTCGCCATACGAGCAGTGGGGGCAAAAGTATCATGACAATCAATCCCTGGGCGCTGTGCAAAACCTTTAGCAACAAGGCGAGCCTTGTGCTTGTCCAAAGAACCATCGCTAAGGTACTTGGTCTTGAAGACCCATTTGATGCCAATCACCTTCTTATTCGGGGGGCGAGGCACGAGTGACCAAGTGCCATTCCTCTCAATAGCCTCCAACTCCGCTTCCATAGCTTTCTTCCATGGTGCGGGCTGTAAAGCCGCCTTCACGGAGGTGGGTTCTCGATCCTGTATAACACGGGTCATCAAACAATAGTTAGAACAAACAAGCTCCGTAGAATGTGCCTGGTGCCTTCGTGACCGCCGCGGACCATCCTGCGGTCCCCACTCCTCAGGGAACCTCTCGATCCCTGAATCACGGAGTGTGTCACGGGCCCAACGAGGAGGCGGACCTCTCCTCGTCTCTCTCCATCAGCTGAAGACTTTGGGATATCCACTGGTGGTAACACCTCGGGGGTGACTGATGGAGCAGTAGACTCTATATCAGAAACAGAATCGGAATCAAAAGGCGCGGGCTCCAAAGGAACTGTCTCGAGAGTCCAACTCTCCCTTGGATCTCCAAGAATGGAATGCTCCTCTCCCGCTGCTATGGCCGGAACCTTCACGAACCGCACAACTCGACTGGTGTACACATCCTGCTTGACGGGATCATACAAACGATAGCCTTGGGACTGAGAGCTATAGCCAACAAACACCTGTCTTCGAGAAGTTGCTTCAAATTTATCACGATGAGCCTTGGGAATGTGAACATAAGCATCACACCTAAAGACCCTAAAATAAGAAACATCGGGCTTAGTTCCAAAGTAAGCCTCAAAAGGTGTCATCCCATCAACAGTTGAAGTGGGGGATCGGTTAAGGATGTGGACTGCAGTAGCCACAGCCTCGGTCCACAGAAACTGAGGTGTTTTTGTCGGTGCTCCATCATGGTGCGCGCCATCTCGATCACACTTCGGTTCTTCTGTTCAAGAATGCCATTTTCTTGAGGAGTGTTGGTGTTAGCAAACTCCTGGTGAATACATTTATTTGCACAAAAACGAGCAAACTCATTAGAAACAAATTCACCACCCTTGTCGGATCGCAAGGTCTTCAATCTCCCGCCCGATCGGTTCTCCTCAAAGAGAAGCCAATCCTTGAAGTGGGAGAAAGCTTCTGACTTCAACGCCAAGAAATAGGCCCATGTCATCCTGCTGTAGTCATCTACGATCAACATGAAGTACGAGCTTCCTCTCAAGGACTCGTTCCTCATAGGGCCACAAAGATCTGTAGATACAAGCTCCATCGGTAAAGTAGACCGCCGTGAAGCTTTGTTGGGAATCACATCCCTATGCTGTTTCCCACGAATGCACGAGACGCATGGCTGCTGGCTCACCACTATGTCCGGCAACCCTCGAACAAGCTGTCCACGTGACGCCCTCCAAAGATAATCATAGTTGAGGTGACCAAACCGAGCATGCCATAGCTTTGTCTGTGTCTGAGAGGTAAGAAGAAGAGTAGAGAGGGCGGTAGAAGACTTCAATTTGTAGATGCCGTTCTCCTCATATCTTGATGAGAGAACCTTCCTTGACCCACGATCAAGGACTCGCACCGAATCACTGTCAAACTCCACCAAAAGTCCAAGGAAACAAATCTTATGAACTGACAGTAGATGATACCCTAAACCTGGTACATGCAAGACCTCTGAGGTATGGGTACCACCACGTCCATCTGGAATAAGTTGCATCTCATCCCATCCTGCAATAGACACCGAAGAGCTATCTCCAATGAGAATTTGCCCACGTGAAAGTCGCAACTGGGCAACACCATCTGATGAAGGAGTCATGTGCTGGGAGATACCACTGTCTACGATCCAATCTCGAGCTTGGGGAGCTGTCATCGCAGCATCAGAAGCATTTGGTGTAGAGTCCTCAATGACAGCTAGATGAAGAAACGCAACTGATAAGGGTGCAGCCACCGCTCCAGAATCCTTCGTGTCCTTCTTGTCGGTGTCCTTCTTGTCTTTGTCAGGGCAATCCTTCTTCCAATGGCCGGTCTTTCCACAAATATGGCATGTGGATTCTTTGTCCTTGTCCTTGTCCTTCTTTGACTTGTTATCCCCCTTCTTCTTCTTTTGGTACTTTCCCTTCTTCTGAGAGGCTTGACCTGTCAGTGCCTCCGACTTGGAAGCATTCTGTCCCTTCAGTTGTTCCTCTTGGTCCAAGACCATAGGAACCAACTCTTCCCACCGAAGAGTGGACTCTCACCTTGAAGCAATAAGGGCGGAGTAAAAAGCACCGAATCGTGGCGGCAATTGGGACAAAAGTGTGATCACCATGTCTTCGGAGGAAATCGGCTTCCTCGCATTCTAAACCTGCATCTGAAGCTGTCTAAGCTTGTTGATGTGCTCCTGCAACAAAGAAGACTTGTTCACCGACAAGGTCCGCATCTGCACTTCCAAAGAAACCTGCTTCATAAGGGTCATCCGGTTATACATCTGATCAAGCTCCAGCCATATCTCCCGAGCCACCGTCAAGTGCTCGATGTGAGCTATCACGGCTGTAGTACAAGACAGAAAAAGAAAGGAACCAATCCGGGCATTCAGTTTGTCCCAGTGAGACTATGCCTTGGCCAACTCCGCACGAGCATTGAAAGAGAGTTTGGACTCATCTCTCACCGAGGGCCGGTCGATCTCTTCCTGTACAAGCTCCGCCAAATCGTAGGACTCAAGGATGGCTAACATCATCACGCGCTAGATGCGGTAATTGTCGCCATCGAGCTTCTGATATGCGGGAAGAGCCGGTAAGACAAGCACCTTCCGGTCCATGATCATTTGGAACTCCAAGTCAATCTCTGTAGACATCTTCATCTGTAATGCCTTTACAAACGCAAAAGCAGCCCCCTCTGAGTGTGAAAACGCAGCTTGCTAGGGCTCTTCCACATCCCGAAACTTCTTCACCCGCCGGAGGCGATGAAAAAGCAAAACCTGCACTTGAAAGCTGAAAACTCAAACTTCCTGCTTGTCAAACAGCAGTAAACAGCAGCAAATCCACCACCTGGGCTCCTTTCCCACACGCCCACGCTCGCTTCAGCCTTGTTCCGAGGCGCAGCCCTCCTGCTTGCCCTCAAACGTTGAAAACGCAGCCTTGTGTCGCGATGGAAACTCTTCTTTAGGTTGGTTCTTCACTCAGCTAGCCCTTCTACACTGCTCTGATACCATGTCAGAGTGCAGCGGTGCGGAAGCGTAAGAATGAAAGAGAGAGAACGTAGAGAGAGGAGAGAGAAAGAGACAGTGGAAGATGAAGATCTGCTGTATAAGTGTGCTGTATACAAAGATATGCAGATATGTACACGGGCGCAGTGCGCTGGACTGCGTGTCTCTACCTCGACGATGCAACCTGCTGTTCACCTCGAAGTCCGCTGCAATCTGCACGATCTCTTGTCTGAAATCTGCGAACAGAGACAGAGTCTGCACGTATCTCCAGCCTGGAACCTGCGTACAGAAGTGTGTAGGCAGACTGCTGAAAAGTCGGCTATAAATAGCCAGAATCTGGGCGATCATAAATGGCAGGTCAGCTGCATTAAATGCAGCCGACTGTACTGGTACAGGTCGGACTGCCACATAGCAGTCCGACTATACGGCTAGTCTCTGATCCGCTAACACTTAACTGTCCAATCTTGACTCACTAGACATTCCTGTCCATTTCACAAACTGGCCATGCAACTCAGGCGTTTAGATTTCAAGAGGGATCCTTCCAAAAAGAAAAACCAAATAAAATATGTAATAAAGAAATCAACAAAAAGGTACTAGTTGTCACAGTCTTGTGACATTAACAACTTGCTGTCCTAGTTGTTCCTGCACATCTAGTGGCTTATCATTATGGGCAATAGTTGGCTGATCATTTCCAGTATTATTATTTTCTGCATTTGCAGGTTCATTTACAGCAGGTATTTGCTGCTGTACAATGGGCACATTTTGCTATCCAAAAGGTATTTCTTCCTGGAATACAACCCTATGGACCTTCTCAGTCTTTTCGGGCTGTTTGTGCATATGATCTTCTTGGAAAATAACATCATTGCTGTGTACTACTTTCCTTTTCTCGGGATTCCATAATCTGTATCCCATTTCACCTTCATTACCATATCCTAGAAAGTTACATTTACAGGACTTTGGCTCAAGTTTGCTGCGTTTTTCGTGCTTTGCAGCTAAACACTTTCAAGTGTGTATTCAAAGGTGGCTTGTCCGACCACGCTTCTTGGGGAACTTCCCCAACCCAACCCAACAACCCCTACCCCCCCCAAAGCCCTGGTTGGTGACCGATTAATTAAGTGTACGACTGTCATAAGAGCCTCTACCCAAAAACCATGAGGTAAAGTAGCATGAGAAAGCATCGTACAGACCTTATCTTGTATGGCCCGATTTATACGGTCTAGAACTCCATTTTGGGGTGGATTATGAGGGGCAGTGAGCTCTCTCTTTATCCCTTTGGCCTTGGACACATATTCCCCACCATTGTCAGAGCGAAGACACTCAAGTGTCTTATTAGTCTGATTTTCAACCAATGCTAATAATATTTTAAACTTGTCAAGCACTTCGTCCTTGCTACGAATAGGGTAAACCTATATCTTTTGTATAGCATCATTGACAAAGGTAACAAAGTATCTCTTTCCCTCTAAAGATAACCTTGGCATTTGACATACATCGAAATGTACTAACTCTAGAGGAGAAGATTTTAGCGAAAGAGACTTTTTATGAGACGTCTGTGCATGTTTACCATAAACACAATGATCACAATGCTCAAAATTAGCATAACGAAGACAAAGCAAGTAACCCAAACGAGAAAGCACTTTCATTCCAATTTGACTCATGTGTCCCAACTGGCTATGCCACAAAGAAACACTTGGTTGCTCAGTCACGGCAACAACATGATCGCTCACATTAGATGCATGGAGAGAATACAAGGTATCACTTTTACAACCTCTGGCAATCACTCTAGATCCCTTATAGATCTTCCATTTTCCATCACCAAAGGTGGTATAAAATCCATCGTCATCTAGTTGCCTTGTGCTAATCAAGCTTTTCTTGAGCTGAGGTACATACCGTACATGCTGAAGTGTGAAGATAGAAGCATGCTGAAACTGCAATTGCACACTGCCAATACCCAATGTCACATGCATAGTTGTCCCTAAGATAAATAACACCATGTCGACCCCTTGTATAGTCAGAAAACCACTCATGATGAGGGGTGACGTGAAAGGAAGCACTTGAATCTAGAATCCAAGTATACATGTCGTCATTCGTATCTGCAAGTAAAGCATGTGTACTAGTGTGAAGAGACAAAGAGTACGTCACTCCTACTGTCACTGTCATGAGTGACTACATTCATCTCTTCAAATTTGACACTGCTCTTCTTAGGTTGACTCTCTTTCTTCTCTTGCTATCATCTGTCTTCTTGCCCTTTTCTTTCTCTTTCTTCCATTTGTAGCAGTCACGTTTAAAGTGACTCTTCTTGCCACAATGATGGCATTCAACATCCTTACCACGTGATTTACTGCGTCCCTTGCTATCAGATATGCCTTTTTGTTGTGATCTACCCCTAGTATGCAAAGCACTGGAAGATTTACTGGATGCATCGTTTTGCTGATTCATTTCTTCCATGAGTAGAGTACTTTCTACATCAGCATATAGAAGGATTGCATTAGAATTGCTCATAGTAGTCTTGAATGCATCCCAACTCTTTGGCAGGGTGCAAAACAAGAACGTAGCCTTAAATTCTTCATCAATCAAAAGCTTCAAGGCAACCAACTGGCTGAAAATGGAGTTAAACTCACTCGAGTGAGTAGACATTGCTGTACCCTCTTTCATATGCAAATCCATAAGCTTTTTCAGCCAATAAACTTTGCTTGCAACACTCTTCTGGGCATAGAGTTTCTCCAGTTGAGTCCAAATAGCATAGGCAGAATCCAAACCTTCAATGTTAAACAACAAGGCATCACAAATCGATAGCTCGATGGTTGAGTATGCAAGCTCATTTAACTCATCCCAATCTTCTTGTTCCATGTCTGCAGGCTTTGCCCCTTTGGTCTTAATCAGCTTTGCCTACTTTTTCTGCAACATGATATTATAGCACTGTTTTTGCCAGACTGCAAAGTTATGTGCTCCTTCAAGCTTCTTAATGTGCATGAGATTACTGCCGTCATTGCTGCCAGCCATGATTTTCAGCCCAAATGTGACAAAAAATTTCAGCAAATGCAAGCCCAAATTGCACATAAGTGACCAAGGTACAAGCAAGTATCAACCAGCAATAAATAACCATGTAAAAGCAGAAATTTCAGGTTTGCAATTAAATTTTTAGAAGCACTAAACCTTGTGCTACAACACTCCACAATTGATTATAGCTGTTCCAAGGACAAATACATAGCTTCTACCAACGTGCCACTACCCTCGCCTTGTGCTCCATCAAACTGCCCTCTGCCGACTGGCCGTCGCGCCTTCCTCATCCCTCTCACCTGCCTCCTCGCCATCAGGTTCCCCCCCCCCCTCCCCCCTTCCCGCGCATGATATTCCCCCCCTCCCGCCTGGTACCTCCCCCCCACCTTGGTCACCTTCCACGCCTTGGTACCTGCCACACGCTTGGTCCCCCCTCTCCCTCCCCTCTGCCCTGGTACCTCACCCGCGTTCTCTCCCGTCTCCTCCACCCTGCAGCCACCTGCCTACACGTCTCCCATACTGCCATCCATGGCGCTCGAGCGCCTCTATCGACATCAGAAAATAGAATCCCTCCCTTCCCCCCTTGCGACAGTACAACAACGTGTTTGGTAGGTTCTTAGTAGGGAAGCGAAATGGAAACCTCTGGTCAGACGGCGGTGCATTCTGCGAGTGCCCCCTAGTCAGATACCTTGTGCGTTGTTCTCTCTGAAGAGCAGCTCTTAGCCGTCCGCACCACAGAGCTGGAGCTTAAAGAAACAACAATTTTCGGTCAGGTGGTAGGGCACTCTCTAGCCAAGGCCCAGCTTCGGGATTGGCTCCACTCCACGCTGTGCATTGGCACATCGCAGACGATAGAGGCAGTCCTCATGGGCTGTGGGATCTTCATGGTTTATCTCACCTCTGCGGACGCAGCTCGAGAGTTAGTGGAGAGCTCGCCCTATGCTTCATGAAGGGAGCCATTCACATGGTTCCCTGGTATAGCGGCTTCACAGTGGAGTTATTTGAGCTTCACAGCTGATTTCTCAGACACCCAGTCACTTTACTTTTTCCCGGACTGGCAGTAGAGTACCGCTAGTTAGTGGAGGACTTTGGTCAGCTCTTCGGCATAGTTCTTCCTGCGTCCTTCACGGCTGCTGTGACAGCTGCAGGAGTTCCCGAGGTACGAATGGCCATGAAAGACACAAGGTATACCCAAGTTCTTGGAGATAGAGGCAGGAGGCCACTCCTTTAGGCAGCAAGTCACTGTGACCGGGCAACCAAGGCAGTGCCTGCATTGCCATGAGTTTGGGCATCAGGCAGCAGACTGTACGCGCTTCGGAGCCAAGGTGGCTGCGTTGACAGGTCCACAGGTGGATGCTGATGGCTTTACACGGGTCCAGAGACGACAGAGAGGGAGACGGTAGGGGGGGGCGTAGCTAGCTCCGCAGATACAGCCTCGACAGTAGGGAGCAGGAGGGCGAGCGACGCCCCCTCGGTAGAGCACTCCACAGCCCCCCTGCCTGGTCCACTCGATAGGGCCGTAGCTCCCCACATCCACCACCCACGCCACAAACTACCTTACCTGAGAGCCCACACCTACCCCCCCACCTCCCATGCCCTTTCCACTGACTCAGGTCCACGCCCCCCCCTCTCCAGGGGCCACTCCGACCATCCCATCCCCTCGATCTTCTTCTCCCCCACCACCTCCCCTGAGAGAGCACCCCCCTCGATCCGCCTCCAGTTCTGGTGATCCCTCCTAGAACCGCCCCCCCTTCCTCCCACAGGAGGTGATGAGCCATACACGCCTACATCCTCCTCGCACTAGCAGTTCTCCCCTTCCCATACAGCCACCAACTCATCTGCCCCTGTTGCTCGTCACTTTCCCGAGACAGGCATAGCTATTGCTACAGGAGTTCTTCCGCAGTGGCCCATGGTCCTACTTGAGAGTTGCGGTGCGCGGAGAGTTCCCACTACCTCTAGAGCTGGGGATTTTCATGGTTCGCAAGCCAAGGAGGGGCAAGATCCATCTACTAGCACCACCAGATGGACCAAACTACGCCTTTTTTCTTTTAGTCCTCTCACTCAAGGGTTTGGATGACAACACAGATAGAGGAGGATTTGAAGAGTCAGGTGGAGGACCACATCTCCCAGTGGATGGGAGATGAAGGACGCAGCAGTGGCCTGGTTGCATGATCGATATTAATTGGTGGGTTGGTGTTGAGGTCCCGTACTTGAGCATCATCTTTCGAGTCCCTCCACAGTGGAGAGCTCCGCGGGATGTGATCGAGTGGTCCCTGGCACAGACGGCCCATTTCTACCAGTGTACAGAGTCACAACTTTCAGTATGGCTGATAGATACATTGATAGTACCACCTGGAGCATCTATCACCCCTATGGTCCGGCCGAGGGCCACCATGGGGGATTGGAGTTCACCTTCCAGACCTGTGGCACGCGATGCTTGGAGAGACCTTGCCTTCCAAAGGAGGGAGAGGTCGTTGGACTTCTCTTGGGGATACAGGTGGCTAGGTGGAGTCTTGTTGGAGCGGTTGGACAGATTTTATGTGGGAGAGTGGGGAGGCTCTCGTGGAGGCCAGATTGTGCAGTTGGCGGGCATCGCATTGTCCGGCCGATCATTGCCCGGTTCTCCTGACACTAGATCCCCTAGCATCTGCCCTAGATATACCATCCTGTCGGATCCTTGACTCGATCTATAGGAGGGAGGAGGTGACGAGACAGATAGAGCAGCTTTGGACTAGGGAGTGGGGCAGGAGGGATTGGATCACACAGAAGGTTGCAGAGGTCCTAGCTGAATCAAGCAGAATCTACTAAGAGGCAGCCATACAGGCCAAGCAGCAGAGCTGGGAGAAGGAGAGATCACTCCAGCAGGACCTTGCAGCCATGCAGAGATTACTACAGGAGGCACTAGGGGATCCCACTCTCCACGCATAGGAGGTGCAAGCGCGAGCAGCCATTGCTAGCCTAGAGGACAGGCGCTCAGAGTTCCCTTTCCTTACCTCAACAGCTTTGTGGGCGCGGCAGGGGGATACAATGTGCAGGGAGTTTTTCCAGGTGCACCTGCCTCGCACCTCAGGAGAGCAGATGCGCAGCCTTCGAGATCAGTATGGGAGGACTTATTCTAGCCCAGACGAGGTGATAGAGATTGCCGCTGACTACTACAGTCGCCTTTTCTAGCAGGGGATAGCCTTAGCTAGAGGACAGTGATGTGGGCAACAAGTCTAGGATCACATCCCGTCCCTCATCACAGAGGAGATGGGACGCTCCCTCCTAGCTCCATTCACAGAGAAGGAACTAGAGGAGGCTTTCCATACACACGATGAGCAGAAATGCTCGCCGGGAGAGGATGGCCTCTCTAAGGCCTTCCTTACTACCTATTGGGAAGTGGTGAAAGACCCCCTATTGATGGCCTTCCAGGAGATTTTCACTTCAAGACAGATGCCAGGGAGCCTTTCGGCAAGCCTTATCAGTCTCTTCTCCCCAAAGGGGAAGATCAATTGGAGCTTTCCCAGTGGAGACCGATCACCTTATTGTCAGTGGCCTGTAAGGCACTGGCAAAGATGATTGGTAGGCGACTACGCCCCATACTGCCAGACATCATCCATGACACACAGACAAGCTTTGTCCAAGATAGGAGTATCTTGGACAATGTATTTACCTTCTTTGAGGCAACAGAGTGGGCTCAACACAGTGGGCAGAGACTAGCCATACTTCTCTTGGATTTCGAGAAAGCTTATGACAGGGTGGATTGGGATTTCCTAGAGGGCACCATGGTGAGGTTGGGTTTTCCCCAGGCTTGGATTTGCGGGGTCTCCGCACTTTACAGATCGGCCATCGGTAGGGTTTTCATTGGTGGTAGGCGCGGGGAGGAGTTTCGACTGGAGAGATCGGTTTGGCAGGGCTGCCCCCTGGGCCTGTATCTGTTCCTACTCTTTGCAGAGGCGATGTCTCACTTCCTCAGGTCCTATGTGAGCGGGGTACTCGGCCTTTGACTTCCAGTGAGAGAGGAGACTGAGTTGCTAGACTCAGAGTATGCAAATGATACAACACTCTACATAGAGGACGATGATTTGATGTTGGAGAGAGTGAGGTTGGCTTTTGAGGTGTTTTGTTCAGCAGCGGGAGCGAAAATTAACTGGCGAAAGTCTGTTGGTTTCCTTACAGACCCGGACTCTAGCATAGAGTGGGGTGTCCACCTTGGATTTAGATGGGTGAACAGAGGGCAGGCCATCCGGTACCTAGGATTCTAGGTGGGACTCGACATCACTCCCACCCAATAGTTTCTTCTAGTCCTCGATTCTATTCGGAGAAAGCTGACCTATTGGAGCACGGCTTGCCTCTCACTAGCTGCTCGAGCCTTGGTGGTTAACTAGGTCCTCCTAGCGATGGCCTGGTACATCTCGTGTTGGTGCTTCTCGTCTTGTGTAGTGCAGTGTCTGATGACTCAGAAGAAGACGATGAAGCCAGAAGAAAATAGTTTTCCTTCGTGAGCACGAGTGATTCGTTTCTCCTCCCAACCACGCCTAGATAAGTGCTGGCACCTCTCTCTCCCCGTTTCCTCTGCCAGCCGTCCACTTTTGGTGAGTCCTACTATTCTTGGACTCTCTTACTCTCTAGACTCCCCTTAACCCCGTTCGGGCGCCCAAGAGCCCGGACGGTCATCCTCGTGCGTGTTCCCCTAGATTTACCTTAATGTCACATTAAATGTCACTTTAATGTCACATTCAATATTTGTGACCTTAATGTTACATTAAATATCACTTTTAATGTCACATTAATGTCACATTTCCTTCCCCTTAAGAATCGGTTTCGTCCTCGAAAACGATACTTGGAAGGCCTAACTGTAAATCGGAAAACCTTTTCTTTAAAGTACTTACTCGCTCCCATGTTGAGCTTTCTTCTGAACAATCTTTCCACTTAACCAAACATTCTTGATAAATAGTGTTCCTTGTTCGTCTATTACGAACATTTAATATTCTTTCTGGTTCATGTGGATTAGATTGGTCATTGAATAGCTCCTCAATATCATCATTTAAGATTAGATTATCCAAATCACCCAACTTCTTCCTTAATTTACTTACATGAAAAACTGGATGTATTTTACTACCAGCAGGTAGTTGGAGCTTGTAAGCCAATTCTCCCACCTTTTTAAGTATTATGAAAGGACCACAATACCTTGGTGAAAGCTTTGGACATTGTCCCTTTTTTATAGTTTTAGTTTGTTCAGGCACCTTAAGATAGACCAATTCTCCTTCTTCAAAGGAGATGTCTCTTCGAAGTCCTCCCATTTTCAGTCTTTCAGCTTTATTAACCTGGCATTTATTACATTTGACCACATAGTCAAGGACGTCCTTATTCATTCCAGGCCAATAGAACTGCCGTTTAATAAGACTATAAGTCTTATAACTCCATGATGTCCCGTGCTAGGGGTATCATGACACTCAAAGAGTATCTGGCGCCTTATTTCTGTATCTTTCGGGACACATACCCTACCCTTGTAGAGTGAATAACCATTATCAATGGTAAAATTCTTCCACTTGAATCGAGTTTGAGCAACCCCTGATGCTCCATTTCCTTGTTGAACATCCTCAGATATTCCTTCCTCAGTAGAAGCACTTTCATTTGGATCCCCATTTTTTATTGCTTCCCATATGTTGGAATATGCCGGATCAAGCTGGCATTTTCCTTTTAAAGATTCAAGCAAGTTGGAAGTGAACTGAGTAAAACTCAATTCATTAATGATAAGCATTCTGCTCAGTGCATCAGCTACTATATTATACTTTCCTTTTCTATATCTTATCTCATAGTCGAACTCTTGGAGGAGTTCGGCCCATCTAGCTTTACGCCCGTGCAAATCCGGTTGATCATTAAGCCACTTAATGCTTTCATGATCCGATAAAATTAAAAGTTTGGCACCGTACAGATAGTGCCTCCATTTCTTCATTGCATGTACTATTGCATACAGCTCCCTCTCATAAACAGAATAATTCTGTTTTGCACGGTCTAATTTCTTGCTTTCAAAAGCAACTGGTCGACCTTCTTGTAATAAGACTGCGCCTATTGCCTTATCACCGGCATCAGCTTCAACCACAAATGGTTTATTGGGATCCACAATTAATAATACTGGAGCTGTAGCAATAGCTACCTTAAGTTTTTGAAAACTTTCATTTTGGTCTATTCCCCAATTAAAACTTTTTCCTTTCCCTTTAAGTTGGTCTGTCATTGGAACAGCTATTTTGACATAATCTCGAATGAATCTACGATAAAATCCAGATAAACCTAGGAAGATCTGCAGCTCTTCCAGGTTTCTTGAAGGTGGCCATTCAATAATTGCCCTTACTTTTTCTGGATCCATGTTGATTCCCTCTTTCGAGATAATATGCCCCAAATATTTGACCTCTTGTGCAAAGAATTCACATTTAGTTTTCTTCGCATAAAGGGAATGTGTTCTTAACAGTTGGAATACTAATTGTAAGTGTTCCAAATGTTCTTCTCTTGATTTACTAAAGATCAAGATATCATCCAAGAAAACTACTACAAAATGTCCTAGATAGGGCCGTAAAACACTATTCATCAGCTTCATAAAGATAGCTGGTGCATTAGTGAGGCCAAAAGGCATCACCAAAAAATCATAATGCCCGTATCTAGTACGAAATGCTATCTTGGGAACATCTTGTGCCTTAATTCTTACTTGGTGATAGCCTGATCTTAAATCTATCTTTGTGAAGAATTTTGCCCCTTGCAATTGATCAAAAAGATCTTCCATTCTGGGCATAGGAAATTTATCTTCACCGTTATTTTATTAAGTGCTCTATAGTCAACACAAAGTCGCATAGAACCGTCTTTTTTCTTTACCAATAAAATTGGTGAAGCCCAAGGTGAATTACTGGGTTGAATAAACCCTTTATCCAGGTAATCCTTAAATTGTCTTTCAACTTCTTGATGCTGTGTTTCACTTAACCTATACGGTGGTTTAGAAATAGGGTGTGTATCCTTATTTATGTCAATTGGGTGATTTATATCACCCCTATCTGGTGGAAGGCCACTTGGTAAATCAGAAGGAAACACATCTTTAAAATCATCTAACAAACTACTTAATTCATTATTAACATTCAACTCACAAACATAAGAAAATTGTTGCTTTATATTACAGAAAGTAAAAGTATTCTGTACAGGAAGAGACCATAACATATATATCTCACAAACTTCCTTCTTTATCAGCTTCTGAACTTCAGTAGAACACAGCAAAGGATTATCAGATACTTCATGTTCACCTTGAATGACAAAAGTCTTACCATCCCTTTCAAATTCCAGTGTATTATGGTGATAACTACGTTTTAAGGATGGTTCCAATCCCCATAGCCACTCCCTCCCTAGAGGAATATCAGCTCTTTCCATGTTCATAATTTGGAAATCAAGTTTATCTTTATATCCTTGAATCTCAATTTCCAAATTGGATACCATTGTATCCCATATTTTATTGTCTTGGTCTTGCATCATACGAACAACATATTAATGCCTACTCTTTTGTTGGGGAAGTTTCAATTTTTTGACAAGTGCATAATTTATAAAATTATGTGTGGCAGAGTCATCAATCATGACTCTAACCCTCTTTCCCGCTATCAATCCATGTACTCTAAGTAAATCATGTGGCCCAAAAGTAGGCTGCCACATAGAAGTTGACATGCAACACTTATGTTGTACATCCATGTGCAAGGCCTCTAAAGATTTGTACTTTTCATGCCCCTTTAATTCTAAGGTCTGCACTACATGGATTTGTTTTTATTTTCCCTTGCCCTTGTCCTTATCCTTTCCTTTGTCTTCCCCCTTTTTCTTTTGAGGGCAATTCCAAGCAGCATGATTAGGGGATAGGCAATTGAAACACAACTTTCTTTTTTGGCCTTATCAAAGTCATCAGGACTTAACTTTAGCCTCATATATGGTTTCTTTTCAAAAGGTTGTTTTTTACCCTTAAAGAATGGCATTTTCCTTTTAAATTTGCCCACAAATTTTGAGGTTTCCAATTCCTTAGACTTGGGCTCCGTATCAGTGAGACTAGTGAGTGTACCTGGACGCATACTATCTTCATGAATTAATGCAAATTTAATTGCCTCTTCCAGCGTCTTAGGTGAACTCCTTTTTACTTCCTTTTTACAAGCTTTGTCTAGTCCCCTAATGAATCCTCTTGTTTTTTGGAATTCATCTATTCCTTCCAATTTGAGGATTATCTCACGATATTCCTCCAGATATGTCAACAGGGGTCTTCCCTTTTGTCTGACATAATCCCAATCTTCTCAATTTCTTTTCATTTCATTTTCAGGAAGGAATTCTTTCAAAAAGACGGATTCAAATTGAGCCCAAGTTTCAGGTATTTTATTTGCCTCCTTTAAAGTTCGCCACCACTTATATGCTTTGGGCCCCAAAGTTAAACTAGCCTCCAGTGCTTGGAGATGTGGTGGGGTATTTTTTAGTTTATGTAAATCTTCCCATTTTTGGAGGAAATTAAAGATTGTATCTTTATTCCTATCTTTTTCCTCCCCGTGAAATTGAGGTGGTTTCATATCCTTTAGAACTGGATTATCCCTCAATTTATGATGGGGTTCCTTAGGATCTCGCATAGTCACATCTAAATCTTTCGATGAAGATGGGACATCGGAGGTTTCTATTTTATTTTTATCTCTTTCTAACAATAAAGTTAATTGAGATTTTATTTCAGTGAGTGTTTGGGTTAAAAATTCCATTTGAACCCCCTGAGCTTGCACACGAGCAGTAAGATCATCAAATTGCTCTCGTGTAGCAAAAAATTCTTCCCACTATTCTTCTTGCATTTCTGGTTCCTGGGGATCTACCATAGGGTGGTCCCCAGAACTAGAACCTTCCATTACTCTCTCTTTCCCTTTTTCTGCCATTAATACACTGGAATTGGAAAGCAAAGATAAAAAATTTGCATACAAAGTAAAGTACTTCCCTGATTTTAATGGCAAGCAGTTGTTGTTGGTTTGGAAATAAACCCGAAGAGTAAGGAACAAATTTTATCGCCCGAACAAAGTTGGTTACGCAGGAAATGAAGCTTCTTTGCAGAAACGACTAGTATTCAGCCCCTTTCTTTAATAATCACGCAGGCCATCAATGCCCCTTTCTTGAATTTGCTCTCTGATGAGCTTGTACTTGTGATGTAAATGCAGTCGAGGCTGAAAAGAAGAATTCCGAACACGCAGTCGACCGATCAAACACGTATCAGAAAATAACTTCAACTTCAGCCCGTGAAAAGGAGAAGAATGTGTGTTTCGTTGGTGTGTTCATGGAGGGGCATTCATGGACAGGCGTGAACAAGATTTGGTGGCCCACGAACAGCCTACGGCGTTCACGGACAGGCGTGAAAAGGTAGCTGCCCCCCTCGATAAGTGACGTGACATAGATACACGTCACGTCAAACTTTACATGACGTGTCACCCAACACCTTTGACCAGCCACTTCACGGATTCGTGACAGGTCAACGAAAAAAAACCCATCGACTGAAATTTCCTGCGTAACGTATGAAACCCGTTGACTGAAACGCTAGCGGGTGAGCCTCACGTGACTGGCAGCCTAGCTGGCAACTCGTCAACTGAAACGAACCACGAGACCATCGATGAAGAACTCCACAAGTCCACACGACACTACCTGTCGGCTCTAATACCAATGTCTGATGACTCAGAAGAAGACGATGAAGCCAGAAGAAAATAGTTTTCCTTCGTGAGCACGAGTGATTCGTTTCTCCTCCCAACTACACCTAGATAAGTGCTGGCACCTCTCTCTCCCCGTTTCCTCTACCAGCTGTCCACTTTTGGTGAGTCCTACTATTCTTGGACTCTCTTACTCTCTAGGCTCCCCTTAAACCCATTCGGGCGCCCAAGAGCCCGGACGGTCATCCTCGTGCATGTTCCCCTAGATTTACCTTAATGTCACATTAAATGTCCCTTTAATGTCACATTCAATATTTGTGACCTTAATGTTACATTAAATATCACTTTTAATGTCACATGCAGCTTCGCTGTCTAGTGCAGAACTTCCTTTGGTCCGGGTCTAACGGCTCGAGACTCCGGGGCCAAGGTGGCGTAGGCGATTATCATATGGCATTGGTCAGAGGGAGGGCTCGGGATCATAGACACAGTTTCAGAGTATGGCCCTCTTGGGCAAGCTAGTCGTTCGTAGCCTCACACCGGGAGGGCAGACTTGGAAGGTCCTACTGCAGGAGGGTCTTTAGGATTGCAAACTGAGGCTTAGCGATGAGTGGAGGCCATCCTTAAGATGGATCTTCATGTTAGCCCAGATCACGCCCCCCAGATCACCTTTCCTATGCAGCTTACTCCGCGTGTGGCAGGGCCTTCGTAAGGCCCTAATCCAAAGTCCCCTAGGCTGCCAGGAGGAGATAGACTGTCAATCGGTGATCTGGAACCCCCAGGTCAAAGATTGGGAAGGGGCACAGATTGGCGAGTGCCCCCACATCTAGTGGGCTGGTTGGGAGGCTAGCTTGGCTCGTACCATCAGGACATGGCGGAAGGTGTACAAGATGGCAGATGAGGAGGTGTTGCAGCGAGTATTAGGTTGCTAGAGAGGAGTGGAGTTGAGGCGAAGGGAGATAGACGTAGCAATACCTTTGGAGTGGCTTGCTCCCCCGATACAAGTGCCGATAGAGCGCGGGGAGGTATGGGCCGCTAGGTTCTTACCAGCAGGCATCTCCCTATAGGTGGCAAGTAGAGTGGGCGGCGCCCTGCAACAGGGGACTTTCTTCACCGTTCGGGAGGGGGGGCGTGTGGCCCTTGACAGAGGGTAGAAGGATGAGGGAATAGTTGCCCTTTCGTAGAGGAGGATTCAGGTGGTGGGCCTTCAGGGAAAAACATGGCGACTTGACCCCTATGTTTTCTGGAAGGAGCTCAAGGAGTAGCGCCTTTGGATTTGGGAGGGTAGACCACTTGATGAGTTGGAGTAGGATGCCGGAGGGTATCGTATTTCTTATGGCTGGTGGTAGATGGAGGCCTGGCGGTGGGAAGTTGGCTGCCCAGATGCAAAAGGAGGGAGGTTGTAAGCACTGCATACAGCAGCCTTTGGAAACCCCAAAGCATTGCCTTTGGTCATTTGAGGAGGTGCAGCTTGTGTGGAGAGGAGCATGCCGCATCCTTTGCCATATAGCACTCAACCTTGGATGTATCTCATGGGGAGCTTTCTGCTGGCAAGCAGTCAGCCAGGGCCGTCACCTTCTATATGAAGTCGGGATGCAGAACACGATATTCATCATCGAGGCAGGGTCATGTGCAGTGGTCGGCTTGGAGGCTCTACCCATCTGCGCCAGGTATTGGAGCCCATAACAGACTCCTTCGAGGTATGGGAGATCATAGGGAGTCTTATTGGATGGCATATCTGGAAGGTGCAGTGTCAAGAGACTTTCGGCGGAGAGAGACTTTCATCACATGTGACCTTAGCAGAGCTCTAGACCTCCATCATCCACTCCCTCCGCGGCCGTTGGAATCAAGTGCAGGGCGAGTCTAGGGCTCGTCAGGAACTCCGTAGTCATTTCATGCATACTTGGGGTGGCTTGGACTTGTTTTTCGTGATGGAGGCAAGCAGCCCTAGATGGCGATACACTCCCCCTCCATGGCTTCTTGCTCCCATCCCCCCCAGATCATCTTGAGAGGCTCGTATTCATGACGTATTTGTGACTTTGCATCAGCTCCAGCTAGTCTGTTGAGCATGAGCTCTCCGTTGTAATCAGTTTTCTTGAGTAATATAATCAGCCACATTTTATCGGAAAAAAAAAAGAACAAATACATCACATTACATGAGAAGCCCCAAATTTTTTGCTGCAATTTCTGTTGTACATGCACCCACATGCAAAAATTTGACACGCACGGTTCAAAGCCCCAAAATTTTTGTGCTCAAAGCATCAATCATACATCTGCACTGTCTCTGACATGTATAGAACAGGTCAATTTTGCCAAAATAGAGCAATTTCAGCAAAACCCCCAAATTTTTCCAAGTGCTAGGTGTCCAAATTGCATGGAATTAAACCCGCATGTACATAAAACGACCAAATGGCACACAAATTTTGCCCAAACAGCAAAAGCCCCAAATTGCATGGGGTCCAATGTGCATCAATGTCGAGAAATTGGGCAAATTTCAACCAATTCTTGCATGTACATGAAAAGCCCCAAATATCGGAGGCAAAATGTCACAAATCCTTGCAATTTTTGAGACAAATATCATTGTTGTGTCTTGCTCGCATCAAATCTGGACAAATCCCCAAGTTTCTGGCATAGATACGCCCAAAATCATGAACTGTGCTTACACCCACGAACGACCACAAAGGAAAGGGGTAAAAACTGTTTTTTTTTTTTAGAGGAAAGAAAAACGTGACCCCGGGGGGGGGGGGGGGGGGGGGGTCTGTTGACGTGCCATGCAGATCGCCATGCTTCCGTCGGCGCCTACAGACCGTCGCCTATCGATTGTCGTCACCAGCTTGTTGCGTCAATCTCGTCTAACGCCTGCATCCCGTCGACTCCAGTCTGCCGTGTCCTTGTGCCACTAATGATGCTGCTCTATCGCGCCCAGCTGTTGCCGTCGCTTGCTTGCGGGACGTCTGCAACCCGCGACGTGCAACTCCTGCTTGCTTGTGACACCACTTGACGACTGTAAGCTCTTGCTCGTTTGTCACTCAACGTGATGATTGTTAATGACTCCGGAAAGCGTGCACGACTTGTGAGCTTTGATACTAGTTTGTTATGACAGAGTGCGAGGATCGAGACACGCAAAGGTTTCACATAGTAGAGAGATAGAGAGAGAGAGTGCAAAGTAGAGAGGAGAGTGAGCACGATGTTCTTGGGTACAACGACACGTGTACCTCTTTAGGTTTATTTATATATATATATATATATATATATATATATGAAAGTACAAATGTGCTAAGGGAATGTTCACACCCTCGCACATGTAAAAGACACGATGGCCCTTTATTCCCAACACTTTGATGACTCAGATGGGGATTGTTGTTCTCAACTAAGCGGAGGCATGATTATTATCACAAGTATGGGTGGAGGGAGGACTCTCCTATTTGTGCTTGTTTCATTTCTATCCATCTTTCAAAGAAGGCTTCATCCGATGTGAAGATGAATCCTTTGGTGCCCTCTATTCAGATACTCGTACTTCCTTCGCTGTAAAGAGGACCGGTTGGATAGCTCCAACTATTCCCAATGGTCTTGTAAGATGTAGTGTGTTTTGGACTCCTTTGATCTTTGGGAGCTTGATTTTGAACCTATCCCTCGTCCTAGGGAGGATCCTATAGAAGGGACATCTATGAATTGCATAGCTTTATGGGATTGGCTCAATTCTAGGGCATGATCCTTCATCTTTATGAGTTCATTGTATTCTGTCCTTTCATGTTCGTAGGTTGAAGATTGCAGTGGAAGTGTGGAGTAAGCTTGTATCTCTTTATTAGCAGAAGACATTTGCCCACAAGATTTTCCTTAAGAAGAAGTTGTGGATGCTTAGTATTGATGACTTCTCTTCCATAAAGGAGCACATCACTAATATGAAGGACATGAAGGGCGAGCTCACCTCTCTTGGTTAGGTGATATCTTTTGAAGACATGGCTATAATCCTTTTGACTGAGCTGCCATTTCCTCAATTTGATGTCTCCTACACCAGCCTTATCACATCGGGGACCCTCGAGACACTTCTATGGGAGGAGTTATCACCGTTGGTCTTGGAGCAGGTTTAAGAGGAGGGAAGAAAAAGAAAGGAAGAAAAGGCAAAGAAGTAGGAAAGTTCTTCAAGCTTTGACTTAGATTCAAAAAAGCTGAAATGCCAACATTGTGGGAAGGGGAGACACATCCTGAGGAGAAATGCTAGAAGAAGCACTCTTACCTTCATCCGGGAGCAGGAGCCTTCTTCTACCTCTACACCCGGTGTTACCCATGAGTCAATGTTCCTTCATGTCCATGCTTTGGAGGAGGAACCTTCTTTGGTGGCTGCCATGTCTTTTGAGCAATATTGGTTGGTGGATAGTGATGCTTCGAGTCATACAACTCCATGAGGTGATTTGTTACAGGATCTCCATCCATTGGAGGGTCTAGTCACTATTGGTGACATTATTTCGATGTCTATTAGTGGTGTTGGCCCTTTGCCATTATTGCTTGACCACATGTTGTGCTCCCTTTTGGAAGCCCTCCATGTTCCAAACTTGGGCTTTCCCCTCCTCTCTCTTTATGGTCTTATGAGGCTTGGCACCCATGTGATTTTCACTAAGCATGCCATTGTCATTGACAATTCTTTTACAGGAGCTATCCTATTGACAGGTTGGTAGGAGAGAGGGCTTTATAGGCTCCATTCCCCTTCTATGATGTAGGGTTTTCTGAGGCAGTCTATTGCTACACCCATTCTTGCTTGTGTACCATCTATTCTACTAGTCCCTTCCCATCCCCCACCCTCTCCTTCATGTCAGAGTGAAGCAATGCGGAATTGAATGACCGTGACAAAGAGTGAACGGAGAGAGAGAGAGAGAGAGAGAGTGTGTGTGTGTGTGTGTGTGTGTGTGAAACATCAAAAATCTGGAGTGAATAATGATGTATAAGGATGCAAAATTATACACGAGTGTAGAGAGAATATTTGCGTATGTCTCCACCTTGAGGACCTCGATCTCTGTCAGCCTTGAGTGTTGTCTCCGTCACCTGCAGGCTGAAATTTGTCAGATACAAGTGACGAACTCTATTGGAAACTCAGCCTTAAAAAGGCTGAAAAGAATGCCTTGAAAAATCCCCAAAATAGGCAAGTCGGCTGCATTTAATGCAGCCAACTGCAGTCACAGATAGTCCGACTGCTGGGCAAAATTGCCACGTGGCAGGGAGCTGACTCTTAACACCCCCTCTCAGATCTTGGACAAGGTAGCAGATGTAGGGATCTGGAATGTCGATGAAGTAAAGCCTGGGGAAGTGCCTTCGTAAACAAATCTGCAAGATTGTCTTCAGTCTTATAGTACTCCACATCAATGGTTGCATCTAGAAGCTTCTCCTTGATGAAGTGATATTGGATCTCTATGTGCTTCATCTGGGCATGGAATACGGGATTCTGTGCCAAGAAAATGCAACTCTCATTGTCGCACCGCAAGATAGTAGGACGAGTCTAGGGGCAACCAAGCTCCTCCAACCACCACCGAAGCCACACAACTTCACATGTGGTAGAAGACGGAGCTTGATACTCTACCTCAGTCAAAGATAGGGCTATTGTGGGCTGCTTCTTGCTACTCCAAGAGATAGCACCAGCACCTAAGGTAAAACAATAACACGTAGTAGACCGCTTGTGATCTACATCGCCAGCCCAATCTAAATTACTCCAACCGGCAAGAACAAGATCGGAAGCATCTGCACCTGTTGGATAATGAATCCCTAGGTCCGAGGTCCCCCTTAGAAACCCTAGGACCCTTTGAGCAGCTTGCCAATGCACCTGTTGAGGTGCACTCATGAACCTAGCCAAGAGGCCTACAACAAAACATAGATCAACTCGTGTGTTGAGGAGCCAAATCAATGAGCCAATCAACTGACGGTAGCAAGTAGCATCCGCAAAAGGAGAATTGGCGTGTGAAGTAGCCTTCTAGTTTGGATCCATAGGAGAAGAAATGGACCAACAATCCTCCATCTCAAAAGTCACCAATAGCTCTTGTGCATATCTTTGCTGAGAGATGAAAATCCCTCTCTGAGACTGATAAATCTCATGGCCCAAAAAGAAATGGAGGTCCTAAATCCATCATCTTGAACTTCTGGTGTAGGGCTGCCTTCGTCTCTTCGACCTTTTGGATATGAGCACCTCCAATAATCAAGCCATCAACATACAAAACAAACAAAACACGACCACCCTCAGAAGTGTGCACATAAAGTTGCGGATTGGCCCTAGAGTGCTGATAGCCCAACTTGGCCTTAAGAAACGAATCATTTTCTCGTTCCAAGCACGCGAAGCCTGCTTCAGGCCATGCAAGGCCTTCTTTAACCTGTAAACCTACCCATCCGAGGAACCAAAGCCAAGAGGCTGCTCTACATAGATCTCCTCCTACAAATCACCATTCAAGAAAGCCAACTTGACATCCAATTGAAAAACAGGTCATCTCCTATGACTAGCCAAAGCAAGAACAACACGAATAGTCGGCATGCAAGCTGTAGGGGCAAAAGTATCATGGAAGTCAACACCTGGGTGCTGTGCAATACCTTTAGCAACAAGGTGAGCCTTGTGCTTGTCCAAGGAGCCATCACTATGGTACTTGGTCTTGAAGACTCATTTGACATCAATCACCTTCTTATGAGAGGGACGAGGCACAAGGAACCAAGTGTCATTCCGCTCAATAGCCTCCAACTCGGCTTCCATCGCTTTCCACCAATGATTAGATTGTAAAGCCTCCTTCATTGATGTAGGCTCTCTATCCTGTATAACACGAGACATCAAACAGTAGTTAGAGCAAACAAGCTCCCTAATATATGCCTGGTGTCTCAGTGACCTCCGCGGTCCATCTTGCGGTTCCCACTCCTTAGGGACCTCCTAGATCCTTGAATCTCGAAGGGTGTCATGGGCCCAACGAGGAGGAGCCGGATCTCTCCTTGGCGCTCTCTATCCATTGAAGACTCGAGTACATCCACCGGTAGGATCTCCATTGGGGTGGCCGGTGGAAGAAAAGACTCAGAGTTTGAAGAAGAATCTCCATTAAGAGGCTTGGCTCCAAAGGAACTGTCTCGAGAGTCCAACTCTCCCATGGATCTCCAAGTACGGGGTGTTCCTCACCCCCCTCTGTGGCCGAAACTTTCACGAACCGCACATCTCGGCTCGTGTAGACATCTTGCTTTACGGGATCATACGAGTGATAACCTTGGAACTAGGAGCTGTAGCCAACAAAGACTTGTCGTCGGGAAGCCGCCTCAAACTTGTCATGTTGCGTCTTCGGGATGTGCACATAGGCATCACATCCAAAGATCCTGAAATAAGAGATCAAGCTTAGTCCTAAAGTAAGCCTCAAAAGGTGTGATCTTGTCAACAGCCGAAGTGGGAGATCGATTTAGGATGTGGACTGCCGTAGCCACTGACTCAGCCCATAAAAACTGAATTGTCTATTGGTGCTCCATTATGGTGCACGCCATCTCAATCACACTTCGGTTCTTCCACTCCAAAATGCCATTCTCTTGAGGAGTGTTGGTATTAGCAAACTCCTAGTGAATGCCCCTATCTGCAAAAAAACGAGCAAACTCATTGGAAACAAATTCACCACCCTTGTCTGATGGCAAGGTCTTCAATCTCCAGCTAGAGTGGTTCTCCTTGAAGAGAAGCCAATCCTTGAAGTGGGAGAAAGCCTTCGACTTCAGCGTCAAGAAGTAGGCCCATGTCATCTTGCTGTAGTCATCTACAATCAACATGAAGTACAAGCTCCCCTTCAAGGACTCGTTCCTCATCGGGCCACAAAGATCTGTAGATATAAGCTCCATAGGTGAAGTAGACCGCCTCGAAGCTTTGTTGGGAATCTCATTCATATGCTGCTTTCCACGAATGCAGGAGACACATGGCTGCTGGCTCACCACGATGTTCAACAAACCTCGAACAAGCGATCCTCGCGACGCCTTTCCGAAGATACTCATAGTTCAAATGGCCAACAACCGAGCACGCCATAGCTTGGACTGTGTCTGAGAGGTAAGAAGAAGAGAGGTAAGAGCGGAAGAGGACTTCAATTTGTAGATGCCATTCTTCTCATACCCTGAAGAGAGAACCTTCCTCGATCCACGATCAAAAACACGAACATCATCACTGTCAAACTCCACCAAGAGACCAAGAGAACAAATCTTATGTTTCGAGAGTAAATGATACCCTAAACCTAGCACATGCAACACCTTGGAAGTGTGGGTACCACCACGTCCATATGGAATTAGCCACATCTCACCCCGTGCAGCAATAGATATAGAAGAGCTATCTCCAATGAGAATCTACCCACGTGAGGATCACAAATGGGCAACGCCTACTGTTGAAGGAGTCATGTGCCGTGAGACACCACTGTCCACGATCCACTCTTTAGCTTGGGGAGCTATCATCGCAGCATCAAAATTGTTTGGTGTAGGGTCCTCAATGACCGCTAAGTGTACAAAAGCAGTTGATGAGGATGCAGCCACCGCTCTAGAATCCTTTGTGTCCTTTTCTTGGTATCCTTGTCAGGGCAATCCTTCTTCCAATGGCCGGTCTTACCACAAATATGCCATGCCGATTCTTTCTCTTTGTCCTTCTTGGATTTGTTATCTTCCTCCTTTTGGTCCTTTCCCTTCTTTTGAGAGGCTGACCAACCAATGCCTCTGTTTTGAAAGCATTTTGTTCCTTCAATTGTTCCTCTTGGTCCAAGACCATAGGAACCAACTCTTCCCATCGAAGAGTCAACTCCCACTCCTTGATGCAATAAGAGCGGAATAAAAAGTATCGAATCGTGGCGGTAGCTAGGACAATAAAGTGATCGCCATCTCTTCGGAGGAAATGGACTTTCCCACATTTTGAACCTGCATTTGAAGCTGTCAAAGCTTGTTGATGTGTTCTTCAAGTCAAGAAGACTTATTCACAGACAAGGTCCGCATCTGCACCTCCAAAGAAATCCTCTTCATAAGGATCATCAGGTTGTACATCTGGTCAAGTTTCAACCTTATCTCCCGAGCCACCAACAAGTGCTCGATATGGATCATCACGGTTGTTGTACAAGACAGAAAGAGAAAATAACGAATCCTGGCATTCAGTTTGTCCCAATGAGATTGAGCTTTGGTCAACTCCACATGAGCATTGGAAACGAGTTTGGACTCCTCTCTCACCAAGGGCCGGTTGATCTCCTCCATTATAAGTTTCGCCAAATCATAAGACTCCAAATACGGTAATTGTCACCATCAAGCTTTTTATCTGATGGAATAGCCGGTAGGAGAGGCACCTTCCGGTCCATGATCGCTTGGAATTCCATGTAAGTCTCTGTAGACATCTTTACCTGCAATGCTTGCACAAATGCAAAAGATGTTGGAAGCGATAGGGACGCAGCTCGAGCAGGAGTGAACGAGTGAGTGTGACAGCTTGAGAGAGTGTGAGTAGAGTGGAAGCACGAGACGATAAGAGTGTATCAACACAAAGAATAAAATGTATTTATACTTAGGGCACGTAAAGGGTGCGTTCACATGTACAATGTGTGTGTACTATACATGGAGGTTACCGTGCCTTTATATCCCAACAACCTCCTACTTAAAGATCCAATATGAACCTCTAGCTAACCAACTCCCACTAGTCGAATCCAATGCTCGTGCTGAGCTTTGCTTAGACTTTTAGTGAGAACATCTGTAGGGTTATCTTGTGTTTTAATCTTGGTCAATGTGATTTGACCATCTTCTAGAATCTATCTGATGAAGTGATATCGAACATCTATATGCTTCGTGCGTGAATGATACATGGCATTCTTAGCCGAATACACAACACTCTGGCTATCATATCCCAAAACTGCAGTACCCATAGACATGTCGAGATCATCTGCAAGTCTGCTCAACCATATAGCTTCCTTAGAAGCTTCAGTAGCTGATATATATTCAACTTTAGTGGTACTTAATGCAACAATGTTCTGCAACCTGGAACACCAGGAAACAGCCCCACCAACAACTATAAAGACATACTCGCTGGTGGACCTACGAGTGTCCAAGTCACCTGCCATGTGTTGGGTGTAAAGGTTCTTTACGCGCTCTCCCGTGTATACTGTAACGCGGGCAACAGGTCCCATACGCCTGGGCCTTGCGGCAAATAAGCGGTCACTTTTTTGGCCACTTTTAGTCCCCCTAACTTGTTTTTTTCTTTTCTTTCTTTTCTTTTCTTACCTTTCTTTTCTTCTTTTCTTTCTTGAACCTTCTCTATTCTTCTTTTCTTTCTTTCTTATCTTTCTTTTCATTCTCTCTATCTTTTCTTTCTCTCACAAAGACTCAAGAGAAAAGATTAAAGATTAAAGTTTTAAACTAACAAATTCACTCCCCTCCCCCACCATCTCATTCATCCTTTCAAGTTCTCCCTTTAAAATTATATGTATTTTTTCCTTCATCGAACGTAAGATCGGCCAGGCCAAGATTTATTAGTCCGATTAGTATCGTACTAGCATCGGACTGTACTATTCAGACGTGAGAACCTTGGGCACTGTTGATGTGGCAGGGAGCTGACTCTTAACACTTCGGTGGTCCTCTCGTACCCCCCATCCTTTTGACAGGGGGTGTTAGCAGTCATGATTTTCATGTTCAGCATTCCTTTTTGTGCAGGTACTTCAATTGTAGGCTTCTTGTGTGGATTTCTAGGTCAGTTTTTGCTTTTCCTAGTTTGCCTCCACCTACCAGACATTGTCCTTGTGATCTGCGATTTTTCTATGGCCTCCTAGTGTTTTTCGGCATTTTTCTAGGGTGACCAGCATTAAATGTTGGTCAGCATTTATTGCACCTACAGTGCAAGTCGGGCAAATTTGGGCTTTTATGGCTATTTATAGCTATTTGTAGCTAGCCCTCCACTTGGTAGTTATTCATCCTCTTTGGTATTTTGTCCTCCTTGGTAGGTACATGCTTTGATTCTTTGTCTCCTTCGTGCTTGGTGTTGCCATAGTCATCAGCTTGATCTAGTGCCCTCACTGATGCTGTGGGCTGATGGATAGTTTTCTGAGTTGAGTGAATGCGCAAAGAGTTGAGAGCAGTAGAGAGGAAGAGTGAGCACGACACTTGATGTTCGGTACAAAGTCTAGTGTACCACTTTTAGGTTTTGAATATATATAAAGTACAACAAGTGAAGGGTGCGTTTATATCCGAACACGGTAAAAGGCACGGTGAGCCTTTATTCCCAACAATCTTCCACCTAAAGGCAATGTGCTTGAAGGTAGAGAAAAGAATCAGCTAAGTCTATGTATGTACAAAGCTGAAAGACACATATACTATCCAACCCCCATCATCTGGCAACAATGAGCAAACTGCTTGGTTGGAAGATTCTTCGTAAGGTCTACAGGGTTATCATCTGTATGTACCTTGACAAATTCAATGCCTTTGTTGTGTCAATTACATCCCTGATAAAGCGATACTTTACTTGTATGTGCTTTGTCTTTGCGTGAAAGATAGGATTCCATACTAGCATGATAGCACTCTGACTGTCACAATGGAGGATAGTAACCTTTGTAATCCCAAGCTCTCACCAGATGTGAAAGCTATAAAGCCTCTTTGCATGCCTCCTTGGCAACCACATATTTTGCTTTTGTAGTAGACAATGCAATACACTTTTGCAGCCTAGATATTCAAGAGACTACTCTTCCAGTGAACATGAATACATATCTTAAAGTAGACTTCTTGTAGTCAGGATGATCAGCATAGTCTACATCCGTGAAACTGACAATAGGCAACTTCTGCTTACCAATGTAGATACACAAATCCTTTGTGTCCTTAAGGTATCTCATGATACCCTTCATTGCTTTCCCAATGCTTTTTCCTAGGATATGCCATGTATTTGCTAACCACTCCCACCGCAAATACAATGTCAGGACGTGTAGCAACCATAGCATACATCAAGCTATTAACAGTTGAAGCATAGGGTATCTTGGCCATTTCAGCCTTTTTATCATTTGATGTAGGGCTATCATTTACACTAAGTTTTACGTATGGAGGCAGTGGTACACTAATAGCTTTCGCTCCCTCCATATTGAAACGCTGAAGAACTTTCGTAATATACTTCTGGTGTGATAGATAAAGAAGACCCTTTGATTTGTCTTTGAGTATACGCATGCCAAGAATGCGATTTGCCTCACCAAGATCTTTCATATCACAGCTATTGTGTAGACTTTGCTTCAATGAGTCCAAGGCATGAATATCCTTGCCTGCAATTAACATGCCATCCACATACAAAACCAAGAGAATAAGGTTGCTTGCCTTCTTGGTGTATAAGCAGCGATCAACTTGAGAACGATGAAATCCCTGAGATTGCATGAATGTATCAAATTTGTGATGCCATTCTCATGGTACTTGCTTCAGCCCATATAGACTCTTGTGGAGTTTACACACCATGTGCTCTTTTCACTTTGCAACAAAATCGTCAGGCTGCTGCATATAGATCTCCTCATACAGATCACCATGTAAAAATGAGTTTTTTACATTCATCTATATGAGTTCCATGTCCTCAGATGCAACCAAGCCCAAGGTGGTTCACAAAGTAGTCATTTTGACTATAGGAGAAAAAAATTCATCAAAATCAATTCCATGTTTTTGCTTGTACCCTTTAGCAACCAAGCATGCCTTGTACTTTGGCAAAGAACCAGAAGTGACTTTCATTTTGTATACCCATTTGCAATGTAGCACTTTTTGTCCTTTTGGTAAATGTATCAAATTCCAAGTGCAATTCTTCATTAAAGATTCCATCTTTGATAGCATTGCTTTTTGCCATTTCTTACTATCTTGTCTATCCATTGCTTCTTGGAAGCATGATGGTTTACCACAATTTGTTAACATAACATAATGAGCCACATAGTTTATACTAGGAACAAATCTATTTGGCTGTTTTTGCACTCTGGTTGACTGATAGACCTAGTGGTCAAAATTTGCTGGCTGTTCAGCCTGCAAATCTGCATTAACAGCTTGCTGTTGTGCTGGTTCAGCATGCTGTATAGTTGGTTTAGGTTGTTCCAGGTGCACATGTTCTTGCTGAATTTGTGGGACATCATGGGCAAGATCTTGCTAATCATTTTCAGCATCATTCCTTGCATTTTTAGGGACATTTACAGCAGGTATTTGTTGTTGTCTAGTGGGCATTCTTTGCTGTCCTATTGGTACATCCTCTCGAAATACAACCTTTTGACCTCCTCTGTTCTTTCGGGCTGTTTATGCATGGGATTTTTCGGGAAGATGACATCATTGTTGCATACTACTTTTCTTTTCTTGGGATTCCATAATTGATACCCCATCTCACCTTCATCACCATATCCTAGGAAAATACATTTACAAGACTTTGGCTCAAGTTTGCTGCGTTCTTTTTTGCATATGTGCACAAATGTCTTGTAGCCAAACACTTTCAAGTGAACATACGAAGGTGGCTTGCCCGACCATGCTTCTTGAGGGACTCTCCCTTTGCTCCCTTCCCCTGATATCCCATCTCACCTTTATCACCATATCCTAGAAAAATACATTTATAAGACTTTGGCTCAAGTTTGTTGCGTTCTTTCTTGCATATGTGCACAAATGTCTTGTAGCCAAACACTTTCAAGTGAGCATATGAAGGTGGCTTGCCCGACCACGCTTCTTGAGGGACTCTCTCCTTGCCTTCTTTTCCCCCCTTACATCCCCCCCCCCCCCCTTTTCCTCTTTCCAAAGGCCTGTTTGGTGATCAATTAATGAAGTGTACGGTTGTCATAACCAGCTCTGTTCAAAAACCATGGGGTAAAGCAACATGTGATAGCATTGTATGAACCTTGTCTTGAATGGTCCTATTCATACACTTTGCAATACCATTTTGGGGTGGATTATGAGGGATAGTAAACTCCCTTTTAATCTTTTTGCTGTCACAAAAGTCTTGAAAGGCTTTGAACATATATTCCCCACCATTGTCGAAGCGAAGGCATTTTAATATCTTGTTGGTCCGATTTTTAGCATGTGCGAGAAATTTTTTAAATTTATCCAAGGCCTTGTCTTTGCGATAGATTGGATAAACCCATGCTTTGCGTGTGGCATCATCAACAAAGATAATGAAATACTTATTTTCTCCTAAAGATAATCCTGGCATTTGACTTATATCTAAATGTACCAACTCTAAGGGTGAAGACTTTAGAGAAAGAGATTTTTTGTGTGATGTTTGAGCATGTTTACCATAAATACAATGATCACACTGTTCAAAATTAGCATACCTCAAAGATGGTAAATAACCCAAATGAGAGAGTACTTTCATTCCTGATTGACTCATGTGTCCCAACCGACTATGCCACAAAGAAACACTTGGCTGCTCGGTTATGGCGACAACATGGTCACGCACACCAGATACATGCAAAGGATACAATGTATCATTTTTGGACCCCTTGGCAACAATGTGGGAGTCCTTACAAATTTTCCATTTGCTATCCCTAAAGGTGGTGTTATAGCCTTCATCATCTAGTTGCCCTGTGCTTATCAAGCTCTTCTTGAGATGAGGTTCATGTCTCACATTATGCAAAATAAACATGGAGCCATGCTGAAATTCTTGTTTCACACTGCCAATGCTTGCAATTTTACATGCATAGTTATCCCCCAAGTGGACAACACCACGTACACCAACATTGTAGTCAGAGATTTACTCATGATGTGGTGTGACATGAAAGGACACACTTGAATCAAGTATCCAAGTGTGCATATCATTCTCAGAATTTGCAATCAATGCTTGTGCATCCAAAGAAGAAGCAAGAAGTACATCACCATCATTGTCATTATCATGAGTGACTACATTAACCTCTTCTATTTTCACATTGCTCTTTTTGGCAGGCTGCTTGTCCTTATTTTCAGCTTTGTTGGCATCATTGTTTTTGTTTTTATCATTCTCTTTCTTCAATTGAAAGCAATCTCGCTTGTAATGCCCTTTTTTGCCACAATGATGGTACTCCACATTTTTTCCACGATATTTGCTGCGTGCTTTTTTTTTAGAACTACTCTTATACTGAAATCTGCCTCTACATCAGAGTATAACAATTGAGTATTCAAATTACTCAAAGCTGTCCTGAAAGTATCCCAACTTTCAGTTATGGTACATAGCAAGAAAGTAGCTTTGAATTCTTCATTAATATGGAAATCCAAAGCAATCAGCTGACCGAAAATTGAGTTAAACTCATTGAAATGTACGGACATGGCTGTACCTTCTTTCATGCCAAAGTCCATCTATTTTTTCAGTCAGTAAACCTTGCTAGTTGCACTTTTTTGAGCATACAATTCTTCAAGCCTTTGCCACATTGCATATGCTGAATGCAGCTTCCCAATGTTAAAGAGTAAGTTGTTTGATACTGAGAGCTCAATTGTAGAACAAGCAAGCTCGTCCAAGTCATCCCACTCGTCTTGTTCCATGTTTGTTGGTTTGATTCCCTTTGTTTTGATGGGCTTTGAATGTTTCTTCTGCACCAAGATGTTGTAGCATTGTTTTTGCCAAATTGCAAAATTACGTGCACCCTCAAGCTTCTTAATGTGCAAAAGATTACTGCTATCACTGTTTCCAACCATAATTTGTAGTCCCAAATTGACTAACTAGTTACAAAGGCAAGCCCAAATGTGACACAAGTGGCCACAGTACACAAGAGTACCATCTAGCAATGAAAATCCCAAGATTGCAGAAATTGCAGATTTGCAAATAGATTTTCAGAATTAAAAATTGTCTTTTGCTGCACTCCTCAAGCAATTTTTGACACATTTAGAGACCAAGCCACCAGTTACATGTGAAATCCCCAAAATTTTACTGCAATTTCTGCTCCAAAGGCATTCCCGAGCAGAAATTTGACAATTTGGATCAAAAGCCCCAAAATTCTAGAGGATAATCCGTTCAGATTGCATCAACACACGTACCCAAGTGCATATACTAGGCAATTCTTGCACAAATTGATGAAATTTTGCAAAAGCCCCAAATTTCTTGGGTGTGATGTGCACAAATTTCAGTGAAATTGAAGAAATTTCACTAAAATGTGAAAAGCCCCGAATTTCACGGGCAAATGTGCACTAATTTTGCAATTTCTGAGTCAGATTGTCCACTTTTGCATTAAAGTCCCCAAATATGGGAAAAGCCCCAATTTACTTGGGCAAAATTTGACTTTGTGCCTTTGTGTATGGATGCCCGGTAAAGCAACTGCAGAAATTAAAGGTTTTTTTTTTTTTTAATGACTGTCAAGTCAGATTTGTGACCCATCTGGTCATGGGTGACTTGTCGAACAGGTCACCGCCTGTCCACGTGAGCCGTGAAGTGATACGTACATATAAGTTAAGGTCATTAAGGATAAAATAGTATCCATGAGTTTGAAGGAACTTATCCATCCTCTAGAACCAAGATTGCAATACTTGCTTCAATCCATAAAGAACTTTCCGCAAGCATAAGACCTTATCTTTCCGACCAACAGAAGAAAACCCAAGTGGTTGCTTCACAAATTTCCTCCTTCGGATAGCCATTCAAAAATGTACTTTTGACATCCATTTAACAAATTGACCAACCGTGGTGAGCAACTAGTGCACCAACAAATGGAATGATATTGACCATGTAGTAGAAACAAAGGTCTCTTCATAATCAATGCTTTCATAGCCATCTCCTATTTATAAGCCCTACAATAACTATATAAGTAACATATGCTCAAGTTAATTGACTATTTATTGCACTCCATATTTTCAAACCATCCACTTTATTTTTGGGCCTTAAGCATTTATCATATTAGTCAAGGATCAATAAGTCATAAATGCAATTATTATAACATTTTGTTAATTAGGGAACTATCCACTCAATCCATTTTGCTTCTCGATCTTCCAAAGTTCTTCAATCCCGACATCTCTTTTAGGTACACATTGTATCACTTGCAACATCTCTATTAGGTTAAACTAAGGAATGGTCAAAAGCAAAGGATCATAGCATTTAAAATTTAGCCTTGTTTGGTTACTTTCACCTTTTATTTGTTGAATTTATGACAGGGACTTTTGCTTTTGCAAGCATGTTGTTGATACCACATTAGACCATTGCAAAGTTTGCGTTGTTTGTGATTATAACGGATTGCTTTAGTTGATACATCATCAAGAGGTACAAATTCTACAATGTATAGAATGAGAGCTAAGTGTACAATCATCGATGCAAAAATGCATGTTGTATTGGTCATGGCCAAATGGAAATAGGAACGAAACAATAGATATCTCGAGGGTGATGTCCTTGTAGTTTTAAGACTGGCTTGGCAAGCCATTGTGCCCAAAGATAGTCATCCAAATCTCCAATAGATTGGAGTGTTCAAGCTGGATAAGGAGAACCGGCAGCTGTCTCCAAGGTCATTTTCGTACCTTTGCTTTGCTCATGAGATGGAATGGCGAGTATTCGTCATGCCCATGAATGATCTTTCCAATAGCCTCTTCAAGTAGAACACGCATTCCAAGCCATTTGTGACTCCACTCTTCCATTGTCTTATAACCTCTTTAGAATTAGATTGGCATGAAATTTGTAAGTGAGTACATTTGGATGCAACTAAGTGCTTGACTATACTAGTCACTTGCCTATTGCTTGTCCAACAAATTAGTGGATTGTCAAGCAAGTACCTCTATTCAAGTGTGCCATGCGCAATAGCATTTGGCATGTTCACACTAATAGACACATCGTTCAGACAAAGCAATCTTATGTGAATATACAAAATGCTTCGAATATAATCAAACATTTAAATGAGGACGTATGTTGCACAAGCACCTTCATTGATGCATAACTTCCATACACTCCATCTAGTCTAGGCAATGGACCTCTTATACAATGTCAAGAAAGAACACTGAAGTTAGAGCCACATGAAAGAAGTACTCCTTCTGTGAATACCCTTGACATTTGTAAGATAAGCCTCACATTGCACATTTTGGGTAAATCTCAAGATTGTGGACTAGTTTCTGGCCGCGAACTAAAATCTACTGTACACATGTTTATGGTACTACAGGCATCAAATAGTCTTAGACACTTTGAAGCCAAGACAGTAGATCATCATATTATCACATTAACCATGTATAGTATATAGAACTACTTCACATAGAAAAACTGTAACTTGCAAAAACGTCTTGAGCAAGCTCATACACATTACAAGTAAGACATACATTGCAGCCAATGAGCTAGGTATGTGTGCTACTTAAAAAGCTTAGAGATCAAGCCTTTGGCTGCTAAAACCAACCTCAGTTGGAAGATATTCCTCCCACTTGCTTTGTTTTTGTGCCTGCAGATTGTTGATGTTGAAGACTTTGTTTTCGCGCAAGGGTGATAAGGTGGAATCACCATAGGCAATGCCAGGGCCAACAAATTCAAAATCTTCCGATTCAGGGGATGCAAAATCAGCAACTGCGTCAGCGAGGGCGCTCTCCTTTCTGCTATGATGAGAGAGATTGAAATCCTGCACAAATTTTCTTATGTCTTTGGCAGCTCCAGAGGAGGCATAGACCTTGCGGACCGACTGCTTCTCGTTGCACAGGCTGCAGCTCCACTTGTTACTGGACTTCTTCTCCTGCTTAACCTGCGCGCATGGTTCCCAAACGGCTTGAAGGTTTTACCACAATAATCCAAAGAACCATAGGCGAACTCGACAACAGGAACGATATGAAAAGACCTGCATCATTTGGCATCTGTAGCATTGCAGTGCAAGAAATTGGGGCATCCTCTCTCTCTCTCTCTCTCTCTCTCTCGTATTCAAAACTGACGCCATGGCGCTCTTTTTGATCTGCCTTAGTCATACAAATCATGGAATTGTCCTGCGCAAGTCACGAGAGCGGCCATTGACTAGCGTATGTCCAATAACTCTGAACTTTAATCACACACAAGAAACCTCGTCCAATAACCCAAACAACTCTAAAAATGGAGGTCCTTGGGTTTACTCTATCCACTCCATAGACATCAAAGTCTATTGAGCATCATATTGTCTCTCTCTTTATTTATTATGGTTTCTCTCTCCTTTGCATAGCACATCAGGCTCTAAGTCCACTATCGACTCTACCCACATGTGGCTACTATTATCCATGTTCAATTGCATTCTCAGCTCAAGTCATGAACTTCAGGTGGCATGGCTCTAAAGCTGTACTGCATTGTCGCAGCACATAGGGTTGAAGGTCACCACAGGGGTTTGGCAAGAAAACTGAGCAAGATAGATGGGGATGTGATTTCAAGGGATGGGTAGTTACGAGTGAGTGTTTGAGGGTTCAAGATGATCATTCACAATCTTCAGTTCTCCATGTACTTTGGCTTATCTTGGAAATATAGATTTATACATAAGATGGTTGAATAAATGGGTTAAAAGCTTGAAACTTATGCTCACAAAGATGGATGAATTGCAAACAGGAGCTAAACTTCAATCGATACAAGATGAGTCTTGCCCTTCCTTGCCTATGAATGCAGGTGCTTATTTCAACCTAGGCATGAAGAATAACTACAAGATACATTCTCTTTTCAACTGTTTAGTACAATGAAGATAGAAGATCAAGAAGAAGACTGCCTATATCAGCCTTTGAATGATTCAAGGTTATAGGACTAGCAACACTATTGTTGGGTTATCATGAAAAGATCATGAGTTTCATGACTTAAGTCAATGTAGCTTGAATTAAGCAGATGCATAAAAGCTTCAGCTTATGGATTGACTGTTATGGACATCCAAGTTTGATTCCAAAGTATGGCAAGAAATCACTGAAAGACTTCTTTAAACCCTCCCTTGAATGAAGAGGAAGCAATATACTATGAAGAGAGAATTACAGGTCTAGTTTGTATTTGCAATGTTTGGAGATGAAGTAAAATCTGTGTTTACAAAATTCAGCCCATGAATATCCTCTTTTATGTCGAGAAGAAGGGTTCAAAAGTATCACTTGTTAGTGCCAAAAGATGTCCTTGAAATTTACTCACAAAGAGTAAAGCTCGTAGTCACTCATATGAACCAAGAGCAGTCCATGTTCTACCAAGATTAAAGAAGTGGATCACAAATAAAGCTTCAGCCCATTAATTTCATGTTTTGGGTAGCCAAGAATAATCCAAGATGACACAAATAATATACCAAAGAGTGTCTTCAATGCTCTTTCAAGACAAGAGTGTTTAGATACAACAATTCAAGTGAAAGTAGAGCATGTTCTCTTTATAAACCATAAGAGTAGAAAATGGAACATCAACAAGAATCAGCCCAAAGAATGGGATGGGCTGAATATAACAGTCCAAAATCAGAGTTTAATGACTCCCAAAGATCTCTTCTTGGTAGAGAAGAGAGTCTACGTCAACCGGTAGGTATATAAGTAATTGCCCTTCTTTCCATCTACGCAAATACATGTATCTCATGAACCGTACAAGAGATGCTTTGCAAAACAATGATTCAAACCACAAAGAAAGTAATGGGCAGCATATAATAGTCCAAATCAAAGCTTTATGTTTTCCAATAACTCCTCTTGATAGAGAAGAGAGTTTACTTCAAGAGGTAGATGCATAAGACAGTGTCCTTCTCTTGTTTCTTCACAAGTGCACATATCTTTTGAACCATACAAGAGATGCTTTGCAAAACAGAGATTCAGCCCATTAAAGAGCATTCCTAGGCCTTTCAGTTCAGCCCACAAATCTTGATAAAAAAGATCAAGAAGTGGAACAAGGGCTCCCTTCAAAGGAGTGAATTGCTACTCCAAAGATGTAGACACAAGCACTGATCAAAGCTTCCTCCTTTCTCTTTCCACGAGCATGAGTCCCCTCCTTTTTGAATGGACCGCTACCCTCCTTTTTATACATATTAACCCTGTTTTACTTAGCCAAGAGTGGAGTTCCGTTTTCGTCAGTGCATAGGAAGGGAGATACTTACCATTCAAGTAGAGATTTCTGAAGACGCTTGTGGTTGCATGGCTTGAGCTTCCCCTTTGTTGTGGTGGCTTGGACACCTTTCATTCTCCTTCATCCATGGCGCCTGGTCTCAGCCTGAAGATGCCCGCAAAATGCGGTGAAAAAAACGGACTGCTCCTTCTTTCCACAATGCACAAAAGGTTCCAAGTGTCATAAGTCATGGAAAGCTATTTACACAATGTCTTGTGTGTACTAGGTTAATCAAATCAACTTTGGAAACTTAGAAGAGGCTTAAGAGAGCGGTCTTTCCATCCGGGTTTAGTGGCAAAGAAGCTTACAAGGCAGAATCAAAGGGCTAAAGATCGAGCAACCCAATTTTCCATCTTGTATTAGGCTTGGTGATTTACATGACTTATACAACTTGTGGTCAAAGAAGCAAAGTTAAATGGGTTGTAACTTCAAGGTTGTCATGACACTGTCTTTTAGTCAAGGTGGGAACTTTTTGACTTATGGCAAAAAAAACCAAAGGATGGCACATAATGTTGGAATGGAAATAGAAGCGAAGGATAAGAGTAATTGAAGCAGGTAGAACAACTTATTTTGTGGATTCTCTAGAAAGCTCTAGAGTGATTAAGAAACAACAAAAAGTGTTATTTTTCATCCTTGGGCATACATTCCCATGACATTCACCCCCTCCTAACCTGCACATCCTCCGACATGTGCCACTTCTTTGGATTTGTAGGATTAAGAGAGATCTTCATTTGTCATGTCTTCATCTTCATCTTCGAATCCTTCTTCTTCTTCTATGTCTTCATGCTCTTGGATTATATCCAAGTCTTCTAACTCATATGTTGAGCTTTCTCTTCATTTGAAGAGCTCGATTCTTTTTCTGGCTATGTGTATCTTCATGTTTGTACCATCCAACTCAGCTAATGAATATGTGGCATTGTCATGAAAAAAATTAACCACATACGGACCAAACCGATGCTTTATCATCTTCCTAGAAGCACTGTATTGATTGTCTAGGCTACTGTCAGACAAGCACCCAGTTGTTTTCTTGAATAGCTCTTGGCCGAAGTCGATGTTGCCTATCAAATCTTCTTTTGTTCTTTAGTCTTGCTGTTTTTAGCTTCTTAATAGCTGCTTGCAGGCCTTCTTTCTAGCTACCATATGCGCAAAGTCAGCAACTCTTCTCTACTAATGCCTTCCTCCCAAGGTAGAAGACTCCATGTGAGAATAGATTCTTCAATTGGCATAATTGGTTGCTACCCATGCATAAGTTTAGCTGGCATATAGCCAGTTACATTACTGTGAGTAGTCCGGTCAGCCCATAATGCGAAAGGTAGCATTTTGGGCCATTCTTTGATCTTTCCTCTACAAGACTTTGCTAGAGCTTTGAGAATAGGTTGATGCCCTCTCTCACTTTTTCCATTGCTTTCAGGATTGTATGCTGATGTCAAAGCTAACTTAATACCCAATTGAGTAAAGAAGTTGCATGCCTCATCGGCATCCAACTCTCCTCTATTTGCAGTTACTTTGCCGACACAACCATATCTACAAAATACTTCTTCAAGCAAAAAGTGACAAACAGCTTGAGTGGTCTTGGTTGTTAAAGCTTTACCGTCAACTTGATTGGTTAGATCTTCTCTTGCAAGCACTAAAACTGCATATTCCATACCCTTGTGGGCATGGTTACAAGATCGATAACCCATCTATAATGTATAGACAAGGGATAGGTCAGTTGTAACCCATCTCGATGCTTGACCATAGAATAAATCTGACGCACATAACAGATTTCAACAAAATTCTTTATATCTCGATACATGTTCTATCACCAATATTTTTCTTTGACTTTATTAAAGGTTCCCCATGTACCTCTATTGCCAGCCCGCAAACTTTCATGAAATTCCTTCATTACCTGTTGTTGCAATCTTTTGTTACCTAAAACTCAGACATGCACTCATTTCTTCTTCTTTGTGTGCTTCTATAGATGTCATTCTTTAAGGAAAAAGCCATAAGCTTTCCTCTTAATATGCTTGAATTCCTCATGAGTCCAAGTCTCCTTCTTCTTCATTATGCTCAAATATTGGCCGATCTTCAGATCTTGAGCCAAATTTCTTCATAGTATTCTTCAAGGAAATGAGCTAGAACTTGAGCAATGCAATGAGCATGCTGGCTTCTAGTTGACCACCTTTCTTCTATAGACAAATCTTTGATCTTTGTTGCTGTTTGCTGATCTACAGTAGTACATTTTCCTGTTCTTGCTGTACCATTAAAAAGATCAGCCATACTTGCAGTTTTTAGCTTTGGTTCTATATATGCAGCCTAAAAAGGTATTCTCAACATCACTCATAGAATGAAATTTAGCAAGTATAGATTCTTCAACTTCATCTTCTTCCATTAGCTCCTCTTCATTGTCATATCTTGCACGGGATAACATGTCAGCAACTGGATTCTCCTTTCTTGCAATATGCTTTAATTTGGGGTTGAGAGATTTAATATATGCAATCCATCTTAGGATAGCAATATCGAGTGTAGAGCAGTTGGCAATCGTGCCCAAGAGTGGAAGACAATCAATTTCTACCACTACAGAAGCACCAATATAGTATTCTCAATCACACTTTAATGATGTTACAACTCCCCACAATTCCCTTTTTACATGTGCATACGTTCCTTGACGTTCATTGAGAATCTTTGCTCCAAAACTAATTGCATACATGTCACCTTCAAGATCTTCTTGGCTAACAACCCATCCTATCCCAATGGGACTTATACTCACAGTAAGGATGATGGGCTGACCATTTGAATAATCAGTCCTTTTAAGAGTGGGGGCTGAAATTAACAACTTCTTTAATTTGCATATAGTGAGAGCATGTTCTTTACCCCAAGAGAATCTTTGGCCTTTTCTTAATAATTGATAAATATTTTCGGCTATATTAGCAGAATGTGGTATCCATACAAGATAGAATACACGTGCACCAAGAAATCTTCTCACCTCTGAAATATTTGTGCATTTTTCTTGCATTCTACTGATGGCATATATCTTGATCGATGAAGGTTTACATATGTAGGGGCCACACAAGTGTCCAACGACTAAAACTTCTTCAACCCCAAAAATAGACTTAGCTCCAGAAAGAGTAAGATGAACCTCCTCTAGCCTTATCAAAATCTTGTCACAATCATGAATATGGCTAACTTATACACAAATGTCCTGCAGTCGTGTTCATTAAGCTTCTCATGTTTTTCATAGACTTCATATCCCTTGATTGGTACATCATCAAGAAAAGGAAGAGTAAGCTGTGGAATAAAGTCCCTTAAGACTTTGTGCATGGTCTTTGCATCCCTCTCGTTTCCCATTCTCCTTGAACCAAGTGCAGCATGAATCCGCTTTGACCTTGACGTTTTTGCGTAAAGTAGTTCACCTGGGATTCGATGCTAGTTACTCTCTAGGAACTTGACTATTAGGGAAACCCTGATTCAGGTCGGTCCTAAGTGGGAACGGCTGGAATGCTTCTGCTATGTGGTAGACTCGGGAAGACCTAGATCGCAAACCCCGTAATATTCCGCGGAAGTGCCGGGCAGCGCTTTCTAGACTCTCTTCCCGATGGGCTTCTAAGACGTGTCCTACAAGAGAACGGGTGGACACGTTACATCCAAGCACTTAATAACTGCCATGACATTCTTATGTAAAGCTGTTGACCAAACTCCCACTTGGAATCTTGCAAATAAGGCTTCAAGAAACTCCATACATCCTCATCGAAGAACAAGCCATTACTTTCCCATTTGAAAGCTTTGAAACCTTTTAGACTTAGCAAAGCATCGTTGTAAAAGAAGACCATTGAGATCAAGTATTATACATAATTATGTTGCATTTCTTATCAAGGAAACATCAATCACATCATCGTGCTCTACTGTTGTTGAATCTATTAGATATCCAACCATAGATGTCTTAGTTGAAGTTACAAGGAAGAAAAAGAAGCACATTAGATTCATTTACTTCCTCGTCATTCTACCTAATGTTTGAGCTATAAACTGGCATAGAACACTAAAGCAATTTAACTTCACATTGATAAATACATAAATAGGTACTACTTAAAAAATGATGTCTTAAGAAAAGAGACATTTGACCATGTGGTCAAATCCAATCAAAAGTAATATCATGATGTGAAAAAAATATATATGACGATTTTTTGAAGTAAAATCTATTCTAATAAAGTCATTTTTCCATACCTACTTTTTATCGCTAGTTATAAGTATACTTGAGATACTAACAATAGATTCTTGTAATTAGTTGTACAAATTATATTATCATTATAATATTTAACATACTCAGTTTTTAAAAAGGCCTTCAAAATGGCATGTACAAAGAAGGTGTTTATTAGTCCTAATTATTAAAAGAAAATTTAAACATGATACTTTTGACCATGTGACCAAAACTATGTCACATATAAGTGACACATGACAAATTAATTGAGATAAGTTATACTCTTTTTGAATAAGTTTTCATAGTTTCTTCTTAAGGACTAACCATTCTATTTTTGAACTAGTTATATCCCATAGATATTTAAACTCACAAATTGTAACAAGGATTTTACCTTAATATTCCATATACACATCTCAAAAGATACATTGGAGAGAAATATTTGTTGCAATATTTACTACTGAGGTAAAACTCCTTTGGGAGGTGCAATGAATCTTTTTTGGGGTGTGCAATATATTGTTGGCTTTCTTATCCTAAGGTACATGCATAGACATACACTAGTGATGTAGTAAAAGAGGTTATAAGAGATAAGAGATTTGACCATGTGAACAAATCTAACAAAAACTAACATGACAAGATCATAACACAACACATATAAGAGTTTAATTGGAATAAGATCTAAAATAAACTTAAGTAAATTTTGCATAGCTAGCTCAAACTTTTCATTATGATAAGTATTCTTACACGTTAGATTACAATTAAATAGTTATCCTTACAAAGGATGATAAATTTTAATGAGCTCTTTAATACCGATTTGGCAAAATATTTACTTAAATAGATTTTTAAAACCAAACATGCTTGTACCTTTTATAAAAAAGTAAAAAACTAAAGACATAGTTTCTTTAATTAATATCATCAAAGAAAGAAAATATTGCAAATGCTAATGGAAGTAACTTCTCAAGAAAAAAATCAAAATTAACATCAATGTGTCTTCCTTGATGAAAGGAGAAGGAACGGAGTTTAAACACATGAAGTAGCCCTTAATTTCTCATTCATAATTAGACTTGCTATATCTTGGCTTGATTCTTCTATGCCCTCGGGTGGTACTTCAAGAACTTGAACTTCAGTGGGAGGAACCTCTTGGGAGTTTGAATTTTGTTTGGCACTCTCATGGACCCTCCACAATTGTGCTTCAACCTCTCTTTGCTCTTGAGTGTTGCAAACCACTGCAATAGTCTTCATATGATTTACCAATGCCACCTTAGATGCAAGTCCACTTGCATATACATCAAAGACAACCTCATGAGCATCATTGAATGCTTTGATTGTAGTTTCCATAACTTTCATTTTCTTTCTCAAAACGGCCTTTGCAATCCTTTGTTCTTCTTCAAGATCTTCATCATTGCACTCCTTGTCCAAGCCTTCAAAGTCCAAAATGGAAGGCTTGTTGACATTGTTTATATATCGCTCAAAATTGATGAAGCTTTTCTCCATGGTCACTAATGTCAAAACCACAAAAGAATCTATAGATCCAAAAGCAAACGTTCTATCCATTGGTAGGAAGTCAACACTACCAACTAGCATGCGATACTTGCAAGAAATGCTTTCAAGAGCATTTTCCAAAGCTGCCATTTGCTTTCGATCAAGAAATGATAACAACATGAATTATTTAGGTTCACATGTCATTTGTAGTAGAGTGGATACAACCTTTCCAAACTTTATAGAGTCCCATTTCATTCCCTCAACCCCATGTGTTGCATCTAGAACAACAACCCCAATGGTAATTGGATCTCTGTAAACATTATGTATAAGATCAAAGGTTTCTAGATTGCATCTGACAACATATACATGCCAAGGGGAAGTAGTGGAGGATTGAAGAGGATTTTGCTTTTTTCCAATTAGGAAGTTCACAATATCTTTTGCTCCATGTGGTAGGGACCTTGCATTAGCTCCACGTGTGAGCTTCTTTGATACCCAATCATTGCAAATGCCTAAAATATTTGTGTAGACTTCATCATTGATATCATAATCATCAACAAGCTCTTCCCAAGTCTTCATCATAGCGCTACTTTCTGGAACTGAAGCATTGAAAAGAGTGACTAATTCCTCCTTTAGGACCCTATCTTGCTTGATTTGCTTAGCCCTTGTTTCCATGTCAATCATATCTTCCTTATCCCATTTGTTTCTAAGAAAAAGGATATGACCTTCATTGATCTCCTCTTGTAGTGTAAGGATGTCTCCATCCTTTAAACCCATAAGGCAACGAAATGCAGCAGGAGAAGGTTGCCTTCCCTTTTTTCTCAAACTCTCCTCTTGGGATATAAGTTCACCTCTAGAGTATCTCTTCATGATTTTGATTCAACTATCAGATATTTCTTGGGAGCTAACAATCATATGGCAATCTCTAGATGCACAATTTTCTCCAATGTATGCCACAAATCTCTGCAAAAAAAAGATCAAAATAGTGAGCATAGAATAAAAGAAAGAGCATCACACTAATCTTCACAAAAAAAGAAGGTAAGCTTATATGTGATTACCTGCCATGGTACTCTTTGAAAGCTTGTCTTAGAAAGCCCTTGTTGGGGTTTTGGTGGAGAACCAAATGCTAGCCACTGATCTCTTAATTGTTGAAGTTGCTCAACATAAGGGGCATTCTTCATAACATTATGTGATTCCATATTTGTCATTCGTGAAAGCTCAATGCACATTTCCGCAGGACAATCAACTAATATTCTAGCATTTCTTATGGTGTATAAATGCTTGGTTGCTAGACAACGTGTAGTATTACTCTGAATATATTTTTTTGCTGCATGAATTGAGTGAAGCCCTGATATAATCCAATAACTATAAGTGTCCAATTTATTAGCATCCACCTCATCACGATGCATGGGTCTCTTCTCATTGTTGTCTTGTACAAAAGGCATAAGATATGCTGTTGTTGTTGGGTTCATGGGATTTTTTATGAAAGACGTGGTTAGCTTCTCTACATAATCCCAACATAGTGACCTATAAGCGTACAAAGGAGGTGCCTCATAACACCTATCAATGAGAATAGGAAATTGTATTGTTGGACCAAATGGAAAGAATTTTTCAAACGTGTGAAATCCTAATTCTTCCTTATTTCCCTTCTTCTTAACTATTTCGGGAAAATCGAATGTTCTTTCTACTCCCTTGACCTCAAGAGAAATTATTAGCTTTGCAGGTGTAACTTCTAACATGGAAGGTAAAGTGGCATCATTCTTAGTAGTGTTAGCAACCATACTAACAACAAGAGCTTGTGACAAGGAACTTTGTTGAGGTGATTTTGACTTTGAGCTTGTGGGATTTCATGAATTATTTTCTTCTTGAGGAGAAGGTGAAGATCTCAAGTCTATTTGTTTATCTTGGAGCTTCATTTTTTTGTTGGGGCGATCACATTTTCTTGATAGGGAAAGTAGCTCACTATTTTGAACAGCTTGGAATGCTAATATAATGTCTTCTATGCCCTTTACCTCCTCAAATAAGGTCCATCCCATTGTTTTCAAAGAGTATTCTTCATCCTCTTTAATACGGGCAAAGTGAAATGAAAAAGGATCAAGTTTGTATACTACATTTTTCCCCTTGACCTTAACAAGATTACATGGTATTCCCTGTTTCCTAGCACATCCATCAATTATCTTCTCTATGACACCATCTTGTTGATAAAATGCAATATCACTCTTTAAAGTGAATAAGAGAACATTGTCTACCCTTTTTCCTTGACTATCATAAACATCCACATACCATGGATACACAAAATCACCACTAACTCCATCAATGGTTTGGGTCTCCTTTTTGGATGTGCCATCTTTCTTTGCCATTGAATAGTTCTACAAAGAGAAAAAGTTGTTAGACAAAGTTGGATTTAAAAATATTCAAAATTCACAAAACCCAAATAAATGTATAAGATTTCTAAGTTAAAAATTGAAAACACAACAACACAAGATTTTACGAAATACAAGACAAATGTACTCCAAAGGGACTCTTCCATAAAATTAAATATTGAAATTTGAGATTAACTGTGGTATGAGATCCAACCATAAATATGTGTGCTTATGTATCAAATCTCATGGATTATCCTGGCCCTAAGTTAGCATTAATTATGTTTCTCTTGCAAGAATTATATAGTAAAAACTTTGCCATGGACTTCGGTGAGAAGATCAAATTCTATTAATAGTGAGACTTGACCATGGGCTTAACCAAATGGTCAAGTGATAATGAAATGTTGAGTGTGAGTGTGGTATGACATATAGTGAAAAATCATTGTGGTTATGTAGAAAATGTCATGGATGATTTTGTCCCTAAGTTAATATTGGATTTCTTCTCCATGTAAGTTTTCTATGCAAGGATCATACTCTAGGAACTTTGTTAAGATTTTTGGCCATGTGGTCAAATCCTATTTAATCAAAGAATGAGATTTAGTCAAATATGAGATCCACCTATATATCAATGTGGTTATGTAGCAATCTCACAATTCCATCCAAAGTTAACATTTTAATTACTACACATGTAAGTTTCCCTTCAAAGGAGCTATATTGTAGAAACATTGTCGTTGGTTTTAGCCATGTGGTCAAATCCTATTTAGTTATAAGACTTATCTATAAGATTAGAAACTTTGCCATGGTTTTTTACCATAGGGTTTTTAAAGGCTAGTTAAAGAGAGGATGCTGTTTATTGTGATATGAGATTCACATATAAACAAATATAGCTATGTAGCAAATCCCATAGATATCAATATAAGATAAAGTAAAAATACTTGAAAGGTGGAGATTTGACCTCATGGCGAAACCTACAAGATAAGACTATTTCTATAAATTGGTTTTAACCATATAGCCAAATCTAGTTTCATAACCATATGAAGAAAGTGATTCATTTGTTGTAACATGATGTGAAATTGGATTTGACTATATAGCCAAATATTGTTTTATAGTGGAATGAAAAAGTGGTCTCATGGTTTGCAAGATTTATAAGATTAGATTTGATCATATGGCTGAACAAAACAAGAATGGGGGATTCTTGGATGCTAGCATTGATAACAAAATGAAAGATTTGACCATATGGCCAATTTTTATTTTGTGGTGGAATGGAAAAAGTGGCTAATTTGTGGCAAAATGATATGATATTTATAGGAAGCTATGAAAAATTGAAATGAAAGGAATAGTTTATGGAAACAAAGTGGTTTGTTTGTTGCACAACAAGTTTTAACCACATGGCAAAACTTCCTATAAATATAGTAGGTAATCAAGGTGTTCCAAGTAGAACATGGTCTTCCTTTTTTGGAGATAATGTAGAAGATGTTTTTCTTAGAACATTTTTCCATACAACCAAATCTAGCATACCCAAAATTTGTGTGATTGAACCCACCATAGATTTAATCTTAAATTTTTAGGATCAAATTCCAAAAAAGTGGTTTGTTTGTTGCAAGACAAGATTTGACCACATGGCCAAATTATAGAAATTAAGGAATTCTAAGTAGAAACTAGCTTTTCCTTTTGGAAGTAAGTAAGGGTTGATAATATAAGAAAGCATTTGACCAAATGGCAAAATGTCATTCTTGTAGTAAAATGAACAAAGTGCTTGATTGGTTGCAAGATATTGTGATACTACAAGAGTCCTTATTTTGGCCAAGAGATAGCTTAAGGAGAAGATTTGGCCACATGGCAAAATCTCACAGTATATTGGAAAAAAGAACATAAATTACTTCTTATATTATAAGAAAAGATTTGACCTCATGGCCAAATCTCAGTTTGCATTGAATAAAATAACAAAAAGTACTTCTTATATTGCAAGAAATTTTTTGACCATATGGTCTAATCTATAAATTGATGAAAGATCATGATATGTGTTGTTAGAAGATCAAATTACATCCTATGGCAAAATCATATTGAGTATTTATTAAGTATTGTATAGCCATATGCTTATTGCAAAATTATAAAGAGTGTAACCATAAAATCTAATGGTAATGCTTTTACTATGAAAATACAGTATAATGGAAAGTTCTATATAGTAAAGTATAATAGAATGTAGAAGAACTTGATAAAATGCTCTAATATTACGGAACAATACAACAAATATAAGGCTAGGTTTAGCCTTGAGGCAAAATCTCGAGGTATATAGCATCACAGAATAGAAAGAAAGGCTAGTATTTTGAAAGCCCTCATCATTGATAAAAGCATTGCACAAACCATTTATTCCATATCCACATCTAAGAGACTTTTTTCAACATTACACAAATCATATATTTCATATTCACAACAAAAAGAGTATTTTCAACAGTGCAAGAAGTCATGTTTTCAATATTAACGTAGAGTGAAGCTATCACTTGCAAGGTAGTGGTTGGACAACAAAAAAGACAAGCGCTCTAGGAGATCAATCAAGCAATCGAGAAGAAGAAGAAGACATTTAATTCTCAAGAGTGAGTGCCTAATCTCATTGCTACAGAAATACATATACAAAAATACTTATTACATTTAGTTTTCATACATGATTCTTATTAAGAAAAGGCTTTTGGTGTTTGATCTTCATATTATTTAATACTAATCATACAAAAGAGTAATAGTGTGATTTGTAGTAATTGTATGGATTGAAATGGTCATTATCAATGTAGTTTAACTCAAAATTAGAAATAAAGTAGGGAAAAGTTGAAAACTTGTTGTAATTAGTAGGTCAGTAATGTGTGCCAACGTAACAAAAATCACCCGTGAAGTAGGAGCAAGCACGGTGTGGACTGGCGATCATTCACTGCCTTGTTGAATTGCTGAAGCCTTGGAGCAAGATTTCTGATTTGAAGACGTACGTAGTTTTGGTCATAATACCCTGATTCGAACCAGAAATTGCACTACACAATCTGTTTCAGTTTGAGAAAATGAAACAGTGGAGAGTGGTCAAAGAAGAGGAGGGGATAGAACCGCCAAAGATTAGGGCTGCAACACCTGTAGTAAGAAAGGGGCGACAGGAGCAGAGATAAAAACACAGAGGATTAGAGATGTAAAACCTACAACTGTAAAAACGCAACAGAGAAAACACTCAGGTTAGAGAGTTGCGTGGAAGAGAGAGGGAGGGGAAGAGAAACTCATTTTGAAAAATATCATGATTAGTTGTAAAGACTGACTCATGAAATGAATCATTTAATGTATCACGCTATTCGAATAACCATAACTTGTTACGGAATACGAGTAGATTTAGATCTTATTTTTGTGTCTATTTTTTACTTTTATTAAAGATTTCAAGTCGTGATTTTTCCAAAAATCACATAATGGCTATATCATTGGCCGCCGGGGTCTACCGACTACCCCCGGACCCCGCCGGGGGGGCCTTTCTCCCAAACCCCCACCGGGGGCGTTGCCCCCAAACCCCCACTAGGGGCGCTGCCCCCGAACCCCCGCTGGGGGCGTTGCCCCTAGATCTCCACAAGGGGGCGCTGCCCCTCAGAACCCCCGTTGGGGGCGTTGCCCCCAAACCCCCACCGAGGGCGCTGCCCCCGAACCCCCGTTGCTGGGGGCGTTGTCCCCAGACCCCCACAAGGGGTTGCTGCTCCCCGGACCGCCTGTTGGGGGCGTTGCCCCCAAAGCCCCATACCGGGGGCACTGCCCTTAGACCCCCGCTAGGGGCGTTGCCCCCAAACCCCCATCAGGGACACTACTCCCAACCCCCTACTAGGGGTGTTGCCTGCATATCCCCACCAAGGGCCCTACCGCTTAAAACCCCCATTGGGAGCTTTGCCCCCAAATCCCTATAACGGGTACTATCTCGAAACCCGACCAGGGACATTGCTTCCAAACCTCCACCGAGGAAGACATTGCCCTCAAACTCTCACTAGGGCATTTCTCCTAGACCAGCTCCTTCTTCCCCCTCGCCCCTCCTTAAGAACCCACCATTGGGATATTGTCCATATTTCCATAGCTAGAGATTTTGCCTACATACTCTCTATCCTACCCTACTAGAGATTCTACTCTCGAACTATCACTAAGGTGGGTTCAAAATCCTCAATGATATTACACATTACATATTAGATACATTAAATATACATAATCTTACAAAATATAATTTAATATATTTAAATTATGTTTATTAATTATTAATAAATTATATATATATATATATATATATATATATATATATATAATATATTCCATAATATGCACATAGTACGATATACTAATATAACATGATTTAAACTAAAATAGTATAACTTAAAAATAAAATGTAATATGATACATTTTACTATTATCAATAAGTAGGTAGTATAAGATTTATAAATATTTAACCATGATAAAAATTATCTTTCCTTCTCAAATAGCTTCTAATTGATGCTAAAATTTCCTCAATATTTATAACTTTGTGTCATAGGGAATGAAATCTCCTATTCTTTAGAGGTCATTGTGGTTTCAACATTTAAGCACAAGGTCAAAGTTTCTCAAAAATATATTTATCCTTGTTGTTATGTGGAATACATGAAATAAAGGTTTTGATCATTTGATCAAATATTTTCCAATGGAGATCACAAATTTTTTTAATTCTTGTTGACATACAATAAAGGCTTTGAACATTTGGCTAAATCTTGTTTTATGGACATCAGAAACAATTATTATTCTTGCTATAATCTAGGTTAAATACATGTTTTGACCATATGGCTAAATCTTTTCTTGTGGATATCACAAAGAATTTTAATCCTAAGTCTTGTGTAAAATAGTTGCAATAGAGGTTTTGACCATTTGGCTAAATCTTTTTCCATAAAGATCACAATGAACTTTTATCATTGTTATATGTATTTGACTTGAGTTTTGACCATTTGGATAAATATTTTTCTATGGAGACCACAATGAACTTTTATCCTTTTTGTCATGTGAAATACATACAATAGATTTTTGACCAGGTGGCTAAATCTTTTTCTATACACATTATAAATAATTTTAATCATTGTTCTCGTGTTGAATAGATATAGTACAAGTTTTGAACATCTGCTATATCTTTTCCCAATGAGAATACACAAGGAAGTTTTTGCGTACTCAAAGGGTAGCTAATAAAATAAAGTAAAATCAAGGAAACTAAAAATAATAGAAGAAACTTTTCTTATTTACTTTAGGCCGGCACAGTTCATGAGAAAGTTTGTTTTTGGCCATATGGTCAAATCTATCCCCTTCTTTCTGTACAATGTTTCCATTAATACTTTCTATTATGGAAGTTGGACTCATTCTATCTAATGTTTAAGTACTTTTTTTGTTTCAATGAAATTTGATACTTCATTGTATTTAGCAATTTCATCACTATTTTTTTCTTTCCGAGAGGTGACAACATACAAATGATAAAATCTCCAATTTCTCACTTGTACAGGTATCATGAATAACGAATTTTATTTTGCTAGTTGTTCATGAGATTGTTGCACTTGGTAGAGTGCATGCAATACATCCAAATGAGACATGCCATGGAGAAACACTTGAAGATGGATATATTTCAGTGGCTATTGATAAATGTTTAAATGTAGCAGCGTATTTGCCATTCCCAACAATTGATGCAATGAAGGTTCATGAAGTTGTAGGTGGTTTTGCAAAATGGGGAAAGAAAGATGTGGTATGATGGAGGAGATGATTATGAATCAGATCATGTCCTACCTTCTGAGGATATTGATGTGCTTAGCATTCATGAAAGTTGGAGAGAACGTAGAGTGATGCTATGGACAGAAGGCAACACTGTGTGTGTTGGGACAGGGGTTATATTATTGGCTTTTCCATATTGCTAGGAGAAGAGGATGTTGGTGTGGTGGTAGATAAAGCCCTTGATCAAACCACAGGAACATACATATATGACAACCTCCATTGTGTCACTTTGGAAAGATGGCCTATTAAACAAGTCACCTTTGATGATGGAGCATCACTGCTACAACAACAATCATATATGCAATTTGTCTCTATAGATGCTTGTGCCAAAAACATGAAAGATACCAATGAAGATTATGTTTCTGCAAAAAAATCAATTTTTGTTCAGAAGAGATCATATTGTATGGTTAATAGAAAGCCTCGAATTATTGCCCCTAAAGGTGCAAACTTGAGGACTTCTATGGACTCCATTTCACAGGTTTCCATGATTGATTGTTGCTAAGAAAAGTGTTGTCAGTTTGCTGATAGAGAAGTAATGCAACAATTACATAAATACTTTTGGGGATTGCAATTTGAAGACCGTACAACCTATGTTTATGACAAGTTTGAATCGTCATGCATGATTGATTACTTGGGAACAAGGAAGTACAGCTTTATCTTCAATGGACAAGTGGTATGTGGAAGGGCATGGTATGAGATTCATGGAATCCCAAAGACATCTTTTAACAGGTACAAAACACAATTTGAACATGGCGTGAGGAGGGCAATGCATGGAAACAAGGGGGTAATAAGAGTAGCTTGGGATCACATAGAGATGGGAAGAGCCATCCTTAGAGACTTTGTTAAGAAGAATGCAGAGCAAATGCCACACAAGAGTAGAACAATGCAAGATGGATCAAGGGAGACACAATTGGTCATCCCAGATGTTTACAAGCAGGTGGATATATGGGCAGAAGTAAATACAACATTAAGTGGTATTGGATGTAAGCAAATGTCCTTGTCCACCTTCAATCGTATTTGGAACATAGAGTTCAAGCATGTAACCTTAGCAAAGACAAGTTGCTCAGAGATCAAAGAGCAACTTGCAGCAACAAAGTGTCTTCAAGAGCGAAATGTGCTTCTAAAGAAGTGTCAATGTCACATGCTACAGCAACAAAGTTGTCGGAACATATACTACAATTGGCGCTTGGCCTCAGCATTATATCCAGATAAAAACTTGTGCATCATAAATGATAAAATGGACCAGCAAAAGACAGCTATCCCCAGGTTAAGACTGTTGAGATATCGAGCTCCACTCCTGATATGCCAGGGTGACCGTTGTGCATTTATGTCACCGACTTGTCAGTTGCAGATACGGTTGGTACATCGCCCATGAATAATAGCTGGATAACAGCTATCCTTATCTACTCTAGTTCGTGGCTCAGTTAGTATGCTACCTTAGTTAGTTGAGTTTGGTTTGAGACCCATATATAGGGTTCTTCTATTTCTTTGTACTAGACTTCTTTTTGGCTTACACAACTAAGAAGAGAAAAACAGTTTTCAGCCTCCACCTTTGTGTGTATTCCCCCATTGTGCAAGCAAGAAAGCTACAAGTGAGACTCCTTCCTTCTCTCCCACAATCTTGACATGGTATCAGAGCCTTGTTCGTGGTAAGGAGCTTAAGAAAGCAAGCCAAGCTCGCAATGTTCTGGTAAGAGGAGCAGTGTTGCTTTCATTTTCTGTTTTGGGAGTAGATCTCTGCAGGTAGCACAGCCGGAAATTGCAAGAGTGCATTGTCTCAGGTTGAGACGCCCTTCGCGGTGAAGCAAGAGGGCAGTATATGCTGCGGGTAAGGGCTTTAGCCCTTGGCGACCCTATTTTTTTGATTTGAGGCCATTTCGGGGCCTGTTTTGGAGGCGAAAATTTTCTGCACGCACTCAGGAAAAGGCCCAGTTTTATGCTGTGCGACCACTGTTCTACAGGTCGGTAAAAAGTTACTGTAGAAATTGCATCGTATGCTTGTGTGCAGAGACATTGGGAGTTACAGAATCATCCTTGTTGCCTGTTGATGCAAAATCGTCACTAGGAAGTGACTGTGTGGTCAAATACCACTTTTGTCAGTTTTGCAGATTAGCCCTTGTGAGGCTGAAGCTGTGTTCTTTGCAGTGACAGAACTTTTTTGTAGTGTTCTGTAATGGCGTCTGATTCTCTCTCACAGATTGTCACTGAAAAGCTTGACAAGAACAACTTCCAAGCATGGACGTTTAGAATGACGAATTTCCTTATGGGAAAAGGATATTGGGAATTTGTTGCAGGAAATGAAGAAGAACCAGTTCTTCCTGATGTTCCCAATCAACAGCAAATGCAGGCATTTAAAGCATGGCATGAGAGAGCCAGGAAAGTTATGTACTAGCTGTCTATTAGTATTTCAGACTCTATGATTGTGCATATTCAGGATGCAAGTATGCCAAAGGAGGCATGGGATACTTTGTCAAAAATGTATAGCACAAATACGCAAGCCAGGAAAATGCAGCTCAAGCAAGAGTTGCATAATGTGCAAAGAGAAAATATGAGCATCAATGACTACCACATGAAGGTGAAGAAGATTGCAGATGCACTTGCTTCCATTGGGTCGCAAGTGGAAGATGATGATTTAGTTTCTGTGACCTTGAATGGTCTAGGAAAGGATTATGCACAGTTCCGAACATCCATTTCCGTCCGTGAAAGATTTCCTGATTTTGAGGAGTTGATTGCTCTTCTAATTTCTGAGGAGCAGAGAAATGGTGGTGCATCTTCTTCAGGAGGACCTTCAAAAGAAACAGTCTTCTACTCAAATGCTGGAAGAGGTAGAGGCAGAGGTAGAGGAGGCCGATTTGGAGGACGTGGTAGAAATCAAAATATGCAGCAAACTCAAGAAAACCAGTCCTATGGAGGAGGACGTGGTAACTCTAGAGGCAGGGGGAGCCAAAGAGGTCGTGGTGGATGGCAAAGAGGCCAAAATGCAAACAACAATGTTGAATGCTACTACTATGGTAAAATGGGTCATATGGCTAAAGACTGCTATAAAAAGCAGAATGACATCATGAATGGAAAACTGCAACAAGGGAATTATGCATCTTCTAGTAGACAGGGTGATGACAGAAATGAGCATTTGTTTATGGTGCAGCACATGAACAATTCTATGACAAGTGCAGAAGAAAGCAATGATGTATGGTATCTTGACTCAGGTGCATCAAACCACATGACAGGTCATGTAGAATGGATGGAGGATGCAAGGAAAATGGAAAAACCAGGATTTGTGGAGACTGGTGATGATACTGCACATCCCATTGTGCAGATTGAAAAAATTCCTTTGTCTATGCAGGATGGGAAAAAGAAATACCTGTCCGATGTATTTCATGTCCCGAATATCACCAAGAATCTAGTTTCTGTTAGTCAAATGGTTGAACAGGGCTTGCAGGTCAGATTTAATCCTCATGGATGCTTTGTTGAGGATATGAAAAATAAAGGTCGCTTGATAGCAAAAGGAAAGAAGAAGGGCAGAATGTTTACGTTGGATGCAAACATGTCTGAATTGAGTGCAGCAATGTTTGCACATGGGACCGGTGTAGTTGCATATATTGATATCTGGCATAAATACATTGGTCATGTTAATGTACAGCGACTTAAATCAATGCAGCCCAAAATATTGTTGTAGGATTGCCCAAATTCAAGGTTGCAGAAATGCATAAGATATGTGAAGCCTGTCAATTCGGAAAACAGGCAAGGAAACCATTTCCTAGACATGTTCAAGAGAGTAAGAAGCCATTGGAATTAATCCACTCTGATGTGTGGACTACTAAAGCTGCATCTCTTGGAGGCTGTCATTATTTTGTCACTTTTATTGATGATTATAGCAGAAAAGTTTGGGTGTATTTTATGAAAAAAAAAGTAAAGTTTTTGGGCATTTCAAAACCCTTAAAGCTATGGTTGAAAAAGAAACAAGTTTGCAAATAAAATGCCTAAGGTCAGATGGAGGGGGAGAGTACCTCTCAAATGAGTTTGCAAGGTTCCTGCAGGAGCATGGCATAAAGCAGCAATATTCATGCAGTCATACCCCACAACAAAATGGAATTGCAGAAATGAAAAATAGGCATATTGGAGAGGTATCTCGTGCCATGCTCAATGAAAAAGACTTGCCAAATTTTTACTGGGCTGAAGCAGTTGCTACAGCAGTCTACATAATGAACAGGACTCCCACTGCAGCAATACATGGGATGACTCCAGAGGAGAGGTATACTGGTAGGAAACCAGATATTTCTCATTTGAAAATTTTTGGTTGCATTGCCTATGTACATGTGCCAGATGAGTTGAGATCCAAGTTGGATCCAAAAGCTGAGAAGTGCATCTTTATTGGTTACTCTCTGCAGAGCAAAAAGGGTATAGATGCTATAACCCTTCTACTCGTAAGTTTACAGTGAGCAGAGATGTTGTCTTTGATGAGATGAGTAGCTGGTATAAACCAGTAAATGTGATTGATAATGTAGATGCACAAAACAGTAATGCTGCACAGAATTCACAACAGCAGTCACAAAATATTAGTGGACCTGGAGCGTCCTCTAGCAGTGGTTCACATTCTTCGCCATGGACAGGCAGATCGAGATCAGGAGAATCTTCTCAAGGCAGTGCAAATAGTGGTATGCAGGTGTCACGAAAAGGAAAAGAGAAGGTAGATCAGCCCATGTTTGATGTGAATGCAGATCACTCTTATGTGGATGGTGAATCCAGTGGCTCAGAACAGAGCATTGATGATGAGTTGGGTATTCCTTCTATTGTTACACCTGGAGTAAGGAAGACCAGGGATGTTTTGAGAGCACCTGGGAGTGAACCTACTTTGCGCAGGTCAACCAGAGTTAGGTATCCTGTGGATAGGCTGAAATATGATGGATTTACAGCCATTCACTATGCATGTATGGTCAAAGTGATACAGGAACCAGAACCCACTTCTTTTGAGCAAGCCATAGGAAAAGAAAAATGGGAGAAAGCCATGGATGAAGAAATGGATGCTTTGGAAGCAAATGCTACATGGGAATTGATACCTTTGCCTAAAGGTAAGAATGCAATTGGCTGTAAGTGGGTTTATAAGGTGAAGCACAATGCAGATGGCTCTGTGAACAGATACAAGGCAAGATTAGTAGTCAAGGGGTATGCACAAACATATGGCATTGACTATGAAGAAACATTCAGTCCGGTTGCAAGGATGGCAACAGTAAGAGCAGTCATTGCTATGGCTGCATCAAAGGGATGGTCTTTACATCAGATGGATGTAAAGAATGCCTTCTTGCATGGTGATTTGCAAGAAGAGGTCTACATGGAGCAGCCACCAGGTTATGTGCATGTTGTTCATCCTGAGTTTGTTTGCAGGTTGAAGAACGCCTTGTATGGCTTGAAGCAAGCACCAAGAGCATGGTCTGACAAGATAGAACAGTATCTTGTCACTATTAGCTTTTAGATTTCCAAGGCAGATTTCTCACTTTATGTGAGAAAAACAGAGAAAGGTATTATGCTACTTGTCATTTATGTTGATGATTTGATTATGACAGGTGATAGTGATGAAGATATCCTTCATGTGAAAATGCTATTGAAGCAGAAGTTTGAGATGAAGGATTTGGGAGAGCTGCGTTATTTCTTAGACATTGAGGTGATTAGATCACCAAGTGGGATACAGCTCTTGCAGAGACAGTATGGATTGGACTTGTTGTCCAAATATGGGATGACAGGCTGTAAGCCTATTTCAGTTCCTTTGGAGTAGAATGTGAAGCTGAGCACAGATGTAGGTGAGCTTCCGGAAGACCCTACTATTTACAGGCGCATAGTAGGAAGCTTGATTTATATGACTATTACCAGGCCAGATTTGAGCTATGCTGTTGGATTGGTAAGTCAGTTTATGCAGGCTCCAAGGAAACCGCATTTGGATGCGGCTAGACGCATACTCAGGTATGTGAAGTCCACATTGCAGTATGGACTATTTTATGAGACTGGGGTTCAGATACAGTTGCATGGATACACTGATGCTGATTGGGTTGGTAGTATTTCTGATAGACGATCTACCAGTGGATATGTGTTTTCTTTTGGGAGTGATGCAGTCACTTGGAGCAGCAAGAAACAGCCTACAGTTGCCTTGTCGAGCACAGAGGCTAAGTACAGGGGTGCAGCAATGGCTGCATGTGAGGTAGCTTGGTTGCATAAGCTACTTTATGATATGCATCAGCCTATAGATGGGCTAGTTGTCATTTATTGTGACAACATGAGTAGTATACACTTGGCAAATAACCCAGTCTATCATGCTAGAACAAAGCACATTGAGGTGCATTATGACTATGTGCGGGAGAGGGCTTTACTAGGTCTTATTGATCTAGTTTATGTCAGCATAGAGGATCAGGTAGCTGACATATTTACGAAGGCATTGGGCGCAGAGAAGCTACGTAAGTTCAGAGACCTGCTTGGTGTGCAGGAATTGGGATTGAGCTCGAGGGGGAGTGTTGAGATATCGAGCTCCACTCGTGATATGCCAGGGTGATCGTTGTGCATTTATGTCACTGACTTGTCAGTTGCAGATGCGGCCGCCCATGAATAATAGCTAGATGACAGCTATCCTTATCTACTCTAGTTTGTGGCTCAGTTAGTATGCCACCTTAGTTAGTTGAGTTTGGTTTGAGACCCATATATAGGGTTCTTCTATTTCTTTGTACTAGACTTCTTTTTGGCTTACACAACTAAGAAGAGAAAAACAATTTTCAGCCTCCACCTTTGTGTGTATTCCCCCATTGTGCAAGCAAGAAAGCTACAAGTGAAGCTCCTTCCTTCTCTCCCACAATCTTGACAAAGGCTTCGATCAAAAGAGACTGAAAGATCTACTCAACTACCAGTTTCTTTAACATGCATGATTACACATGGACATGGAGAAGGTAGATATGGACATTTCTCACTCGATCTATGGCCTCATGATCCTAACTTCACAATTGCCTCATTGTCATTGTGCTTTAGGAACTTGGAGCGACTACACAGGCATGCAAACGGTGATCTACAAGTAGATGGAATGCCAAGATCAACCTCTGTGCTACTAAATGTCCTCAACTCGAAAAAAGCACCAGACCATCATCAAGGTGTTGCACAAAAGAAATGATGCATGGAAGATAATACATCGCATGATGACCATCATCATTTCAAACGATTGCCAGAGAACTTACTACTTCAACTTGATAATTGTGGGTCAGAAACAAAAATCGCTATCTCTTTGCATATCTATCATTGCTTGTTGCACGAGGAACATTCAAGATGATCCAGCTTGGGTTTCTCATGGTGGGTCATACACATGAAGACATCGATGCAATGTTCAGCAAATTTTCAGAGAAGCTAAGGACGAGCATGACCTTCACTTTTCCTCATCTTATGCAACATTTTCAATCATGCCAGCTGACTAGTCCTACACCTTTCTTATTGACACATGTGCCTGACTTTAAGAGATACATTGAGGGATACTTGTGTGATTCGAAAGATACACTTGTTGGTCACTCAAAACCTCTTCAATTTCGATTTTATATGCATGGAGATACACCTGTCATGCAATACGAGATGCATCCAAAGTCCCCAGACTGGTTACCAAGAGAAGGTGGCATTGAATTATGGAAGAGAGACCTTGTAGGAAAGCCTACTCTTCCAAAGGGTGTTCCAATGTTGCTGCCCATGTTTGAGTACGTTAAGGATCATCAAGAAGTAGTAAGTGGAGTTAAAGATTATTTGAAGTATTGGGAAAGATGGTCAAATGTACAAGGACCTAAAGCAGAGTTCACAAAGTTTAGAACACTAGTGATTGATTATTGGAAACATATGATCTACGCTCTTCAAACTCCAAATGTCCAAGAAGATTTATTTTTCATAGATTTTTGGCCAAGAACACAAAGTGATGTAACCAATATAGATGTAGATAATGCAGATGACTTCATTGGATTGGAAGAGTTGAATGATCACTACTGTGGTCCTTTGAGTAAACAACCCAAACATGCATTTGAACCAATGCTTGATGTTAAGGAAGATGACTTTGTGCTTGTTAGACCTTCAGATCCAGTATATCCAATATGGCTTGGTGTTGCACAAAGTGAGGTCGATACAAATAGACATTCCAAAAACTTCAACAAGGTACGTATACAATATTGGGCACCAGTTTGTAGTCATCAAAATGCTACAAATGCAAATGTGTATTTTAATTGTTGGGATAAATATTGGATGTGTAACAAAAAAGATCCTGAATGATGGGAAACAATAGATAGCATTGTCTTCTCTTGATGAAGAAAGGTACAAAATCTCCCAAAAAAATTAAAATTCCCCCAAAGGTTGTATTGAAGGCTAAAGAAAGTCTACAAGAATCCATCGACTGAAGATTTTCCTTGAATATTTTAAGGATATTAAAACTAAGATGTTTATTAACACTGCCTTTTTGAGTTTTTTTCAATCTCTTGGAAACAACCATAAGCAGTAATATGTTTAATTGCACCAATTTCCAAATTAATGAAATTCCCAAAATTCATGAAATCCATTTTGATTTGGTTTTCCCATATTGATGGGAAATTCCCAAAATCCCGAATATGGAGTTACAAAGGCATATGTCTTCAATTGTGTCTAAAATTTCATGGGATCATTTGGTGATGTTGCATGTGGAAAAGGGACTATTACTGAATTGGATCGAAGGACAAATGGAAAAATCTTAAAAAGCTAAAAATTCATTTGAAGAGCACAATAGATTTTTAGAAGAGAAGCTATATAAATGAAGGATGTTTAGCCGATTGGGGGTCCCTTTCCTCTTGTGGTGATAGCTAATGTGAAGACTCTTGCATGGCAAGAAGTTGGAGGAGGGTGGCCTTTGGATTGCACATATTGTGGAGCAATCGATGTCCTAGAAAAAGCTAGCATATGCAAGGTTGAGTTCAGTAGTGTGGTCATAATTGTAAAGTTAAGGTGACTATTTTGTTCTTATAAGACTTTTGTAGAAATAAACTAGAAAAAAACGGAGCTCAAGACATTCATTCAATCTGTTTTGTAGAAAGAGATGCTTAATTTTTTTTGTGATTGTGAGGCTATAAGAGGCTTATTGTCATCGACTTGATAGTTTGTTAGTGTTCAATTATGTGGTTTCAAAGATTTTAAGTTGGGTTTAGTGTCAAGGCACAATCATTTATCCATTCGACACTCCTTTTTTTTTTTCTTATCCTCGAGTTGTGGGAGAGGTTTAATCTTTGATTACCACTCCGTGACATCTTTTTTTGGTGCCACTATTATTAAGGAGTGCCGAATTGACTTTGTCTTGGTTGTTTGAGCTTGCCTTGTGATTGAGTTTTTTTATTCACTAATTGTGACCGTAGATCATTCAAGATGTTTAGTTATTTTCTTGAATTTCATGGCACAAAATGAGAGGATCCTCAATGATTCCTTGAGAAACTTGAGCTTGGATGCATTATCTAGCATATCACTGATGCAACATTGCAAAAGGCTTAAGAATCTTTAAGTAGTTGGAATTTAAGCTTAAGCTTCTAATTTGCTTACTCTAGATATAATTTTTTGTCATAATTGTGCACAAGGGCACTGGGTTGAGGCTAAACACAAGAGGCAACGAACAAAGGTGCAATGTAAGATGGATGCCTTGAATGTAGCTAGATAGGTGTTTAGGAGGTAAATTAAAGATGACTACCCCAACAATGCCTATATGCATTAGATTATGTCCACAATGCATGTGTGCATTGATGGGTGTACTAGTGCATGGTGTAGTGTAGTAGTGAGAGGCTAGGGGTGGTGCAACAACGGGCTATAGGTAAACTATGGCAAGTGTTCTATGAAAATGCAAGTACTAAATGCAATAAATTATGTATGTGTCGTGGGAATGTATGTTGATGCAATGCGAGGTGTATGTTTCCTTCTTCCTCATTCCCCTTGGCCCCCTTTCTATGAATAGGGTGTACAAGCATGCATCCCTTTTCTATGTATTGTGGAGATGTATGTTGGCGCAATGAATAAGAGAGAAAAAAGAGACAACTAGTAGGTGCATAAGCATGTGTTCCTTTTCTATGTACAAGGGTTGTGTGTCCTAGTTATTTGTGTGTATGCATTGTGCGCTATGTGATGCTATTCTATTAGTGGGGAGCTTAGCCCTAGTTGCGGGCTACATGCACTAGGCTATGTAAGGTGGGCTAACCACTTAAACTGATGGAAGGATGGGTTCTATCGTATTGTTCATGCATGCACTATGTGTGTGTGTGTGTACTATTCAGTGATGAGTGGTGTGCATCATGCATTGAGTAGTGTGCCATGTGTATTGAGGAGGGGGCTAGTGCACAAGGTGGTATGTAAGTAAGCTAATGTTCTAGTGAGCTAAAGTGTGGCATAGTGCACCACGAGCATAGTAGGGCAGAGGTAGGCAAGTGCATTTAAGCTCACTTTTATGAGCAAGAATATTAGTGCACTAGTGCATGTTGTGGTGCACTAAGCTCAAGTCTTATGTTCTTGGATCATTTCGGAAAGAGATTCTACATGTGGAGTCAATTGCTTGTTGATGTGTACCAGATTTACATACTTCCTATAACATAAGGGACCAATAGTGGAACAACTAAGCTATTTCATGGTGAATCTTCATTGATATGGCATCACATGTTGGTTTAAGATTATCAATTGTGCACACTCCTGAGGGGAAGCATTATGTAGCTAACAATGCCTTGTTGATGAAGATTGAGGTCACAAACTAAAATTTTTATCAAGGGCCAAAAGATTTACATGTAGGAAGTGAGAATTTCATATGCAGGAGCCAAAAATAGAATCTAGTGCTGCAAAGAATGATGGATGGTTGTTTGGCAGGCCATGGCATAGTGCTTAGTACTAAGGCTCATAATCATAAGGTTTGAGTTCAAGTCCAAGTGGGCGCATCACTTGGTTGGACACCCATGTTCACATGATGTGTTCATGTAAGTTCGAGCGCTTGTCTAGTCAGGCACTCAATTGATCGTGCTCCTTAGTAGGTTCATTGAGGACCGAGGAGGGTCGTAATGCAATCAAGCTCCGCTAATCATTCGGCTTGTGAGCAATTCCCATGTGCGCATGGGAAAAGGCCGATGTGGCTCTTGCCTACTCTCTCTGAGCTAGTATTTGGAGCAAAAGCATCATCCCTTGCAGGTGTTCGGGTAGGCGTGTCTTAAGAAGATGATCAGAGCGTGGCCAGTAAATCTCTCTCATGAAGTTTTCTGCATTCGCTCGATCCGGGCTCGAGCGGAAGAATTCAAACTCTCTCTCGAACAAAGCGAACAGCACAAATGCTATCATATTCGTTTGAAAAATATTTGTTAATTTTTTGGCATGCACTACACGAGTCACGACCACGCATGCGAAGATTGTCGTTAGTATTGACACGCTTGCGCAGAGCCGAGGTTTCTTCGGCTGTCCGGAAAATGATAGCAACACAACAAAATACTGGGCTGGCGCAGCGCGCCGCGCATAATCTATAAATATTATATCACACAGAAAGAACGCTTCGCAATAATATATGTTTATATTATCTTTATATTATTGGTTCTTGTAAGAAACGGCGGCTCTGCCACCCCAAATTTCTGCCACATCTTTTTTAAAGCTGGACAATTATAAAATGCTACATGCACACAGATTCTTCAAAGGTCTCGTTAGGATAACTTATCAGACTGTGCAAGTTTAATATATGGATAATGGCATATCTGTGTATAAGGGTTGATTAACCTATTGTAACTTTATGAACTGTGATCACATCAATCAATATCATTCATATAGTCATATTGAATTGTATTGACCACGTATCACTATAGGCCTTTTGCATGTTTAGATTCACCAACACATCATAATGATTCACTGCTACTTGCTTGTACAATGTAGATCAAACAATATGTCCTATGGATCATATTGATTGCTACCACATTGGCATCTCCAAGCTTCTGGGTAGTACTCGTTCGGCAGGCGCCGCGATGCACTCCGGATGGGCACTATGACCCTCACACATGGGTTGCATGGCTTGCATTGGTCCACACACTGTGGAGGAGAAGACCCTATCAAGACCCTCTTCCTCTTCTCAGCTCCCTGCATTCATCATCATCAGATCTTTCAGCCCTAATGTCATACATAAGTGAAACAATAGTAGCTCATGCAAGCTGATCACTTGGAGCGTGAATAGACTCCCATGTCGTTCTGTACATTCATGAGAGTGGATTTAGGGTGCAGGACTTTGATAATGCAAGCAATTAATTGTACCACAACTGTTAGAGACTCATTGCAAAGAAGAAGATCATGCATAGATCCAATCGATCAGTCTATAGCTCCCATACAAGCGAAGCAATAAGCTTCAGAAAACCTTATACTGCAGCAAATCTAGATAAGCTTGCTTATAATTAAGCAACACATTATTATCTCACTGGATGAGTACAGATCAAATCGGACATTCACTATTTTATCATCAAGGAACAATCATTGCATTAATTCGTATATTCAAATACTAAACACTAGATTAGATAACAGCACAGTGATATTACTATACTGGTTGGCGTTAACGTTCCGTTTCTTCTTTCCACCGATGTGCTTTGATCAGGATGAGTTGCATGAGTAGTTTCTTCTAAAATCCGGTCCGGAAGGACTGATGCGTCCATTAAACTGTTCGTCATGTAAGCTAGCTAGGAGCAAACACATCAGAGAAGGCGCGTGATGAGTAAACAGGGAATCAGATAAAACTTATAAGGACAATGTTTCGGTGATTGAGCTACAATCTGAGTTACGGCTAGAGGCATATACCATGGCCAGCTATGGTGGAATAAGGCGACTGATTCACATGAGAGCACACAAATGTACCCAGCAGGATAAACATAAACATTCCAATGCTGAGAAAGAGAAAGATGAGAGGGCTGATCACAGCTACAACAACGCCATCTCTGGTGCTGATCATGCTTGATGAATTCAATGATGATGATGATGACGACGACCACGGTGATGATGATGATGAGAGGGAAAGGCTGCTGTGCTAGAGGGAAGTAGAACAGTAATCATGACTATGTACATCTCAGGAGAAATCTATAGCAAAGCTGCAGAACACTAATCATGACTGCCTCTCTGTATCGAAGTATAGAGAGAGAGATATATATATATCTATATATATATATATATAAAAGGGCAATTGCCTCTGTGCGCCCAGTTTCAAAAAAGTGTATGCCCATACTTGGGTGCGGGTTGGGCTTTTGCCATTGGGTGTGTAACCAACTTAAGTATACATGCATGTATGTGCACCTATATGTGATAATAGACATATTCTAAGCTTTCTAATAAGATGTAGGCCCATAGAAATTTTAGATGGTGGAATGTGTATTTACATGTGTGACATGTGGACATATGCATGTGTACATGTGTATATACATACTATGTGTGTGCGTGTATGTGTATAAATAATAACCATGTATATGCTTGTATATATATTATGTATGCATGTGTGTGTGTGTAATATCCATGTATATGCATGTATGTACATGTATGTATGTATATATGTATGGGTACAATATGAAACTAAGGGCAATCCACATATGTGTAATTAAATATTCTAATATGATGTGTGAGATCTCTCATGTGGAACCACATAGACCATGTATTTTGCCTTGCATTCTTTGTATGGGGCATGCTTTGGATACCAAAACAATTTGAGTATATGCTTTGCATGGGGAGAGCTTTGGATAGAAAAACAATAGCTTCCATCAAGATAGCTTTTTATAATGTGATGTGTATTAAATAAATAGAATTTACATCCCAAAAAAGGAGGCAAGGGTTGCTAATGAAACACAATTAGAATTCTTACACCCTTTATAGAAGATACCTAGAGATCTTCTTGCCTAAGCAATGTAAAATACAAAGGATTTCATCTTAACAAGCAACAAAACTTAGAGGCTTAGACCTTTTAACTTTTCCAAAAACTTTAGAATTTCTATGGCTCCAAATGGCTCAAATCACAATTGTTCTGATGATATTCCAAAATGGGGCCTTAGCATCATGCAAATGACCATAGTCCACAAAGAACACTATCACAAGGTGGTCACATGATACATATCCTTTTGGTGGTAGGTTGGTCTTTGAAAAGCAACAAAAACTTAAAGGCTTTCTTCTTAACAAGCAATAAAACTTAGGCTTAACCTATTAACAAGCAATAAAATTTGGGCTTAAGAATTTCTGTGGCTCCAAATGGCCATAGAGAATACCCTTTGGCTAGCCATATATTAAGCCCTAGGACTATGATAATAGAATCAAAACATTCTTTGAGGGTTACCCATGCAAGCTAAATAAGAAACACATGGACAAATTAGAGGCTCCTTTCATGGAGGAAGGACTTGGCTATGCTCTTAAGTCCATGAAGGATGGCAATTGGGGGTTGACGGTCTACTCCTTGAGTTTTATAAATGCATGTTGGATTGCTATTGTAGAGACTATATGCCAAGTTGGTCTTTGATTTAGGATATTCACTCACATTTGGCCTTTTTCTTAAGTGCATCAAAGCAGGTTACAATAGGAGCATGTCCATTGAAACTCTTTTGCACTTAGTTGCACTTTTGTAGCTTGAACCTTATAGGTCTCTTGAGTTTCAAGGAATAACTCCACTTCTTGTAGTAAATTGCACAAAATAATGCCACTGGGTATACAAGAAATAGCAAACAGAAGAGTAAATCAAGCTTCAATAGCATTATCCATAGTGTTTCTCCTTTCATCAAGATAGTTAGAAAAGTAGACAAATTTCAATTTCATAGGCAACTCTTGAGGTTTTCTCCCATTTTAAAGTCATCTCCGGCTAGATAGATAAACATGAACCAACACAAGCCATTCTTAGACAAAAGTATATACTTGTCCCTTTGGATTAGATAAACAACTAGAAATCACTAAGACTCTTGAAAACTTAAGTCGCAATTTTCTGTATGTTAATTTGAAGCATCCCTTGATTAGGCGATTACAATATTTGTATATACTCATAACAAGTGCTTTAATGATACTTGTTGGGCACTTGTTTTGGAGTTGGAATCTTTCTATTAAAAAACTATTTGCATAGTTGAGAAATGTGGAAAGGAAGAGATGGATTGAAGGGTGTTACTTCACTTGCTTTGATGGTGCGAGTCTCTAATTATGCTTTTTAGGCACGCTATTGGAGAACTCCACTACTCATTTTGCTTGCTAGAGGAAAAGCATTAGAAGATGGCCCATCAGTGTGATCTTGTCTTTAAGACAAGAAATGTGGTGGCTAGAGAGTTTGATCTTGAGCATGAAGAGGAAGCTTAGATGTAGTGGTTATTGGAAAATAATAATAGGGATCGGCAAACATCCTTTGTTCAAAGCTTTGAGAATCCCTTATTGTATTAGAGAAAATCACAAGTGGAAGCCACTAGTGAAACTCAAACATAGGTGCGATATCAATAAAGAATATTAGGTTGGATTCTGAATTAGCTAACTCCTAGAGAAACCTTTTTCATTTAGACTCAAATGCTTCTTGGAGGAGAAAAGTGGCAAGGTTTAGACCTCTCCACCTTCCCAAGGGCTAAATTTGCTTTTAAGGCATGTTTTGATGAGTAAGCTTCTTGTCAAGGGGAAGTGAAGCAAGTTTAAAGGCAAGTTTTGGGCTTAAATCTTTTGTGGCATTGTAAGGAGCTAAATTAGGGGCATGGGGCATAATACTTAGTGTCACATTGACCTAAGTATAAAAGGTGTGAAGGACACTTGTACATTCATCATTTGAATAATACAACTTTGTCTTTTCACCCTCCCAAGCTTCTCTTCTATCCTTTCATGGTTGTTAGCCATCTCTCTCTTCTCTTCTTTTCTTTCTCTCTCAATTTCTAGAATTTCCATCTCCTCTTCAATCTTTCTCTCTTCTCTACACTCTACTTCTCTCACTTCTCAAGTCTTCTCTCTCCTCTAAGTTTTGTTTTTGCAGAGAGATGTTGTCTATGTGAGGTTTGCTTGCATGCTTAAAAGGATGATCCTTTGAAAGGAGCTATAAGTGACTTGAACCTGCACCACAATGCATGAAAATGACAATTTTCCAAAGATGCCAGTGTGAAGGTCAGCTTGGAAATATTGAAGATTATCAACTTTTGATCAACATGATCATTGGAGGTAGGACAACTGTTGGTTTTGATCATGGGGGGGATCCAAGAAGCAAAGAGGAGTTCTTGGTGGTTGTCAAGAGGAGAGGAATACATGGTTAGATTCTGCAAGGTGACCTTATGCTATCTCAACAAGATTAGAAGAGCATTCTGAAAGATTGTATTGAGGGTGTCAAGTTTTAAAAGGAGGGGTATACGATCTAATTTGGAGGGGCTGATTAACCATGAGAGCGATGAGATTAGTCTAAAAATGTAGCTTGAATAGCAAGATGAGAGCAACCAAAAACAAGAAACTAATCATGTTAAAATTTTGACTAAAAAACAATGTAGTAGGCTTGAGGATCTGATTGCAAGGCTTTGGAGCACCTTCAACAAGAGTGTTGGTTTAGCAGAGCGGCATCTTAGATTGGATGGGAGGTGGTATGTTTGTGGAATTCAACTTGGAGGATACATTGATCAGCAAATTAGCTTATGACTCTCTAGACCACTGAGATCTTTTACTTATAATTGGAATGCATTGGCCGTTGTACAATCTATTAGCCTTCAGGGTGGGTTTGCAACAAATGTTAAAAGAGGGCATGCTTAGTAACTAGAAGAGGGGCTTTCTTGATCTCGATAGGTCTTTCTTCAGATATAGTGGAAGATAAAGGGCATCTCTTGAAAGGGAGGAAGATTGCATGTAGATAGTGTGTTAGAATGACACTCTATTAAGTAGAGAATTTTGATAAGATATTGTAACCTATTCTAGTAGGGTAAACATTGAAGAACCTTGTTGTTATTGGCCATAAAGCATTGAGAAGCATCATCCATACCTTAAGAATTTCAATAAGGAAGTGTTGCCCTTGGCACCAATTAACATATGTGCTTAGTTGGTGAAGTTCTACAATACTAAATGGAATGGTCCAATGCGAGCACTACTTGCTTTCTTTCTTCCTCCTTCCTATCCCTTTGTTCTTCCAATGTCTTAAGGAGGTCATCAAAGTCTTGTCCCATTCCTTGATGATGAGGAAAATCTGGGATGGTGTTTCCTCTAGACACCACCTTCTTTATTCTTCTTCCATATTGTAGGCCTTTTTTGATCCTATGAGGAAATATCCTATTGATGGACTACTTGACAAGATCGAGTAGAGTGCTTCCACCCATTGTCTGCCTTCATTTGAGATCTAGCTACTACCCCCTCCGATCTAGGAAGTGGTGGTAATGGTAATAGCACAATTGGTAGCCAGGTTCTCTCTATTACTCGAGTAGGCTGTGGTGGTGGTGGCAAATGATGGATAGGTTCCTTTCCCTTGCCTTCTACTGAGTTGTATCCTTCTCCACTTATTGTACTTTTAGCCCTACTTGAACTAATGCTTGGTTGGATGATGTCGGGTGGAGCTTCCCTTGGTGCCTCTTCTCTTCTACATGTCTCTTCTATTGAGTTTTGCATGGCTAGGTGATATTCCTTTTCAGCTTTTTTCTCCTCTTTGGCTTGCCATTCTACCTCAATCTTTCTAGACTCCTCCATGTCTTTCTAGAGACCTTTTTCTTGCTCTTCTCTTGATCATCCTTTTGTGGCTCCTCTTTGGTTTTGGCTTTCTCTTTCTTTCTATTTTTCTATGGCTTCCAACTCTACTTGTTGGGGCTCTTCTACTCTTTTTATTCTCTCTTATTTTGTCTTCCTTTCTCTTTGGATTTGTATTCTCTACTTTTTCTTACTAAGAGTGGCCTAGGATCCTTCATCTTCATGTGTCTACTCCCATCATCCCTACTCACTAGATCCTATCTTGCTCATGGAGTTTTGTGCTTTGGATGTGGCCATATGCTCTCGGGCACCCGTCACTACTTCTTTGGGGGTGTTGAGATGGTTCAATGCTTCTTTAATAACGGCCATAAGTATTACTCCAAAGGCAACCATAGCTGCTCTCCTAGTGGCCTTTCCCTTGGTAGGTTTACAACTTCCCACTGATTTCTTCAGAGCCCGTAGGCTCAATGATTAGTGTAGTTGCTACATGGATGGTGCTTCTTGTATAAGCATTTAGGTCCACATCCTTTAGGTCTCTTGACACCAAATCCTTGAACATGGTGAGGTAGATTCTATTCATGGCAGCATTGTGCCGAGCACTTGAAAATAGTGTGTGGATGAACTTGGATTGTAGCTGCAAGGCAGGGTCTGGTATAGCCTTAAACTTGATTCCATCATTTCCCATATGTTGCTTCATGAAATTGAATTGGGCCACCACATCTTTCTTTGTCTTTGGTTTGAAAGGGCATTGTGGCAATCCTAAGGCCTTGTGCACTAAACTTGATGAAAGTGGAATCTTCACCTTTTGCAGCCCTTTAACACTCTACACTGTGATGGTCCCTATTTTCTTTTCTCCATCATAATTTGTAAGGAACTTAGTGCACTTTGAGTGGTTGACCCTAGCTCCAAATTTTTCCACATACTTTGTTAGGGAGCACATTTCCACCAATTCCTTTGCCTTCTTTTCATCGTCCACCACCTCTCTGAGATTTTGTCTCTACTTGTACCTCAGGTCTTTGTTTTGTAGGATGTCTACATTCATATTGTACTTTGCATGTTTTGCATTCGTGAAAGGGATTTGGGGCTTTCCATGTCTGTTGCAGGCCACCTTTTAGTTGACTCTGGCCTTTTTTGGTATGCTTATAAGAAATGAGAAAATTTGTGGTTAAGATAGATTTGAACTATTATACATAACCTTACATCTTTTGCTTGTCAAAATTTAAGAATTTTCAATAGTGCTATGGAATGACTAAATTTGAAATGACTGCATTTGCATTGGAATGACTGAATTTGAAATGATTGTATTTGCATTTAAATACTTCCTTCCCTCTCGGGAAAATTAGCAATGCCTCCTAGCTTGCATGGGTGAGGATGGTAGGGCGGTAGAACATTGAATACACCAGGTTATTACAGATTGACAAAAATAAACAAACAAAAAAGAAAAATTAGAAGGAAATGAAGTTTGTAAAAGTGAATGGGTGAGAGGCACACAGTATGTATACTACGGAGACTTTGCCGGACCTTTATGCAAAAGCCAATCATAGAAATTTGGATTGTACTCCATGGCACCATATGGTCATGTCATTGGGTCTAATGCCCAGATGTGTGATATAAGTGAGCATGTCTATGAGGAAATCACCTGTGTTTAGGCAATTGGCAATGCGTATTTCCTCCTCACATAGGACTCTATCTAAGTATGGATGTAGCAGCACATGATCTTCCAAAGGAGTGTTGTGGATGATGGCTAGCACACACAAAGAATTGGATATTGTGTAAGTGGGATTGTACTCGATGGTCTTGGTGGCTTGTCATTGCTCCACATTTGTCTTTATCTGACAGCCATGTTTTTCCCACCATTGTGCATGTAAGGTGAGCCACTTCTGAGGGAATTCATGTTCTGATGTGACTTGCTTCTCTAGTATGCTATTTCTATCTTGGAGGCTTCCACATGGCTACGTTTGAAAGATGTGATCAATTGGCTGTGTATGGCCTGTTCTTTAATAACTTGAGTGGCAATGAGCTCTTTGGAAATAGAGGCATGCTTGATGAAGATGGATGAATTCATATTCTTCCCAAGAGTTAGGGCAAGCCTCTTACTACCATTGTAGTATCTTAATCTAATAAGGCAAGGTCCAAGAAGTCATAGTTGTGAGTGAATAGGGTGAAGGTATTGTCAAGACAATAGATGCTATTGACAATACTCTCACCAGTATTAGTAGCCATGTCTTCATCAAACTCTACAATGGAAGGTCTAAGTACGAGGGAAATAACTCAACAAGAGCTCAACAAGCAGTTTGGGTTTAATGTTACTTACCAGTGATGTACCTTTACTTGGAGGATTTGCTTGTTTGTTGTCCAGTGTTGGTACGTTTAGAGGTGTTGTGGTTGTTGTAGTGAATTTGAAATGGTGGTGCTTGTTGGCACACTTTTTGGGGGTAAAGGTGTAGTTGTTTATAGAGTTTGCTAGTTGGAATCCAGTGATGTAGCTTGCGTGGATGTATATGGGAGGGTTGTAGCCTCTGGACTCTTAGGCCTCCACTTGTGAGGAGATGGCAATGGTAGGTGGCATGGTGAGTTTTTGGCTCTTGCTTACGGTGTCATGGAGTCGTTTCATTCTAGCTTCGGTTGTGGGGTCTTGGTGACTCGTTGGCTACTACACAGGGAGCATAGAGTTCAATTCAGTAAGAACAGGGTCAGTAGTGGTTTTTTTGGCAGATGGATGAGCGAAAGTTGTGGTCTTGCTCATGATGGTATCCTTGGTACACAAGAAGGTCTTGGGAACCCATCGTGGCCTTATATATGTCCTTTGACCATAGCACCACCCTCTACATTGTTTTTTCCAAGAGTGTGTGTGAGGCTTAGGTGGTTTAGAGATCAGAGTTCCATAGCCTATGTTAGTGTTTAATTGTATGGATATGTTGACCACTGGCTAGCTCACTAACGTGCCTTCATTTTGTTGTTTGAGCTTGATTTAATTTATGCAGTATTTGTGTACCCCCTCATTAGAATTGGTGATAGATGATAGCCTTGGTGGTAGTGCAAGTTTTGGCTGAGGCCTCTCGAATGCCCTTGCTAAAAGCCGTTATTATCCTAACATTCGCAAGAGCGAGATGAATATGTTGGGTATTATAATCAACATTGCACTAAGTTTGTTTCTTGAAGATCCATCTCAATAATGTCTCTTGTCCCACTCCCTCAATGTTTGGAAGCATATAAAAGATAACAAGAAGGCTTTTAGTCTCGATGGCAATCATGATCATGTACTTTCCTAGCATGGCTTTCCCCCATACGAGTTGATTCTAGCATTGGTCGAGATAGCCGATTATCTTAGTCTAATCCTCATGTGTGAGTATGCTATTATTGACTCCCTCATATATTAGTGCATCAAGAACATGGTCTTGTGCAATCAGAATACACAGTCGTAGATAAGTTGGTGCAATAGGTTCCTCATCTTCCAAGTCAATTTCAATGATTGACACAGCTTGTATGTTGATAGGTGGCAGCAACATAGGGGAGTCATGCACTGGGTGTGCAAGCGAGTTATAGTATTTCTTGATGCAACTTCAATTGAAGAAGCCAATCCCCTCCCCATCTAGTGTTTTGAGCTCCACATTGCTAGTTCTACTAATCTGATAGACCTTGAATGGCCATAATCCATGAAACTACATTTTTTGCTTATGGTCCTTGGTCAAATATAGGAACACCAAATTGCCTTTTTCAAAAGTGTGTTGTTTGAAATACTTGTCAAACCAAGCCTTCCTTTGTGCCTTTTTGCAAATGAGCATATGTGTGGTAATAAGCCGAGCTTTGGATAGTCTTTTCAATTTGTTCAAACATTCAATCCATGCCTCCTAGCCTTCCCATCTATCTTGAACAACTATCCTCAAGCTTGGAACAAAGAACTCAACTGCCAAGATTGCTTCCATTCCATAGGTTAGCTTAAATGGCATTCCCGTTTCAGAGGCCATATGGTACGCCCACAAGACTTCCATTAGCTTATTGCCCCAATTGCTTCGTGAAGTAGAGATAGTTTTAGTTAGTACATTGAGGAAGATTTTGTTTGTAGCTTTCACTTGACCATTAACTTGGGGATAGTATGGTGACTTTCTATGGATGACCAAGGTGGACAACAGGTGCTTCATTACCTCATTGATGAAATCAGTGGCTTGGTCGCTAACTAACTCAATGGGGCAACCAAACCTAAAGATGAATTGCTCCCAAAGGAACTTGCTAGTTCTTGCATCATTTTTTCTTGTTGCCCTAGCCTATGCCCACTTTGTGAGGTAGTCTATGGCTAGTATGATGTATTTTGCTCATGAGTACTAAGCAGCAAGACTAACATGTCCAATGAAGATGAGGCTCCACCTTTCAAACGGTTGGTGTGCTATAACTGGAATCAACTCCATCTTGTCCTAATGTATGGGAACTTTGGTACACTGGCACTCATCTCAGTGTTTAACAAACTTAGCAGCATCATGGAATAGTGTGGCCCACCACAATTGGGACTGTAAGACCTTTCATGGAGCAGTGTCCTCCTACAAATCCGCCATGTGCTTTAGTGAGAACATCATGCATTTCATTCTCGTCGACACACCCTCTTGTCAACTCATCCTACTCTAATTGATAAAGCTGTCCTGCAATCATGTGATATGGTTGAATATTTAAGATGAGTCATCTCAATCTAGCTTTTTTGATGAGGCAATTAGGGATCCCGTTCTCCAAATCTGCACTATATCATCTGCCTAGTATGGCATGAGGTTTGCTTTGTAAAGCTCCTTTTTGTTGGATACTTTGAAAAGGTGAGCATTAGGCAAATCATTCATGATTCCTTTTTTTAGCAAGCTCTCTTGTGATTATGTAGGCCTTTTGCACAACCACTAAAGAGTCAAACTCTAACAAGAGCAATAGCCATCTAGAAATGTGTCCAATTGCACAAGGATTGTTAACTAGATAAAGCAATACTTGATGATTAACAAAGAAGGTGAATGGTGTAGCCAAAAGGTAATGTCTTAACTTTTAATAGCGAACACCAATGCTAACCCTTCCCGCTTTGTTGTTGAGTAATTCATCTCCACATCAATGAGCTATTTGCTTGCAAAACTCACTAGGAAAACCATGTTATATTTGCTAGGTTGGCACAACACTACTCCCACTACAAATTTTGATGGATCAATATGCACATGGAAGGTAATGGTCCAATCTAGGACTCATAGGATAGGTGCCGATAATAGAGCCTCTTTAAGTTGTTCATAGGCTTGTTGGCACTCGTGTGTCCATTCAAATACAATCAATAGTTTGTATAATGGTCTAGCAATTAGGGCATAGTTCAACACAAACCACTGATAGTATCCAATATGGCCCAAGAAGCATTGAACTCCCTTGTAGTTAGTAAGAGGTGGAAGATCAACAATCACCTTCACTTTTGAGAAGTCCATGGCAATTCCATTCCTCGACATAGTGTACCCTAAGACAAAATTGTGTTTTACTCAAAACTAGCATCTTAAAGGGTTCAGTGAGAGACCGTACTGTCTACACCATTCAAAGACTTTACAAAGTTTTTCTAGATGGTCTACCCAATTAGTGTGAGCACATAGGTCCATCAACAAATGCTTCTAATCACTTCCTGAGCATGCCTTTGAAGATTGCACACATGAGGCATTGGAAGGTGGCTGGTGGGGCATTAGTTAGCCCAAATGGCATGACTATGTAAGCAAACACCCCCTATTCAATGGCAAATGTTGTTTTGTGCCTATTATCGAGGTCCTTTGCACTTGATTATAGCTTGGAAACCCATCTAGGAACTATATGCCTCCTTCCTTGCCACTCTCTCAAGCATGTGCTTGGTGTATGACAATGGATAGTTATCTCTCTTTGTCATTGCATTGAGTTTTATGTAGTTTATGCTCAATTTATGCACACTCTAATCTTACCATTCTTCTTGAGTACAATCACAATATGTGATATCTAATTGGTGTGCTTGATTTCATATATGAATCTTGCACTCAAGAGTTTATCGATTTCTTCTTCACCACATGAGCATGCTTAGGATTCATGGTGCATGGTCTTTGCTTTACAGGTGTTGCATCCAACACTAGAGGGATATTGTGGGTTATATGCTTGGATCAATACCCTTCAGCTCCTCAATGGACCATGCGAACACATAAGAGAACTCTTTCAGGAGACTAACGAGGTTAACCTCCTTATCCATGGTTAGGTTATTTGCTATGAATACTAATCGAGGTTTTTTACCTTCGTTAGCCAAGTTGACCTCCTTAACCTTGGTAGGTCCTTTGATGGGATTGTTGGTTTGACCTTGTCTCTTTGTCCCTAGAAACACCACTATCCTATCACCCTTCTTAAACTTTTTGAATCATTTGGGCAGATGCTAAAGTTTCTTTTTTCTTTTAACATCAGACTCCTTATATTGTTTTCTTGCCTTGGTGTGTTGGGTCCTAGGGGGTTTTGGAATTTTAGGATCACTATCATATCTTATTTCAAAATTGGAGTTGAATTCACAACCTTCACTAGAAGAAGAAGTCTCACTAGGTGGTCAAGCTCAGATGATGCTGATCCTACTTCATATAAAGTTGTGGCAACAAGCTGGGTTAGCCCCATGTACTCGTAATCCACTGCATTTAGATGTTTGAGCTAGGTCCAATTGCAATCCACCCTCATTACCCCTTTCTCCATCCTAAATGCATTGGTACCTTTGGGCTTAGAGTCCATAATTATCTGCTCAATGGTTTGCGCCCATCGACGTCATAGTTTATGGTTTCTACTTCTTCCCCACTTTCCTCATTTCTAGAGTCACAATTTACATACTCATCATCGGAATTCTCCTGCTCCAAAGGCTCATCCTCCTCTCGTTCATGATCCTATACATTTTTATTTTCTCTCAGTAGAGCCCAATTGTATAGTAGGTTCAAATCATGCACTCAGGTCGATTTCCATCTCTTATTTCTACTAGGAGATCCCTAGGAGGCTTTAGGTTACTTGCAAGGTTGGAAGCTAATTCTCTTGTTAGATAAGGATTTTGTGGAGCTCTAGTTTGTTTGATAGAATATGATAAGTCATGGATGATGGTTTCATATTTGAGCTTCGTGCCAACATGCATAGAGGTAACATAGACAAGGCGTCATCCTTTGGTACATGAGATTTAGCTTAGGTAGTGAAGATGCTTGTCTTTTCCACAACCCTTCTATGGTCATCCTCATCGTTAGAGAATGGCAAGTCAATGGTTGTGAGCACATGCATCCCATCCCACTCATCCTTTGGACATGGTACATACTTAGTTAATGGACCATAGTTGGGGCTACTCTGTGATCCTCCTTTGAGCATGGCTGAGATGGCATCAAGGTCAATGAGTGATGTCTTCCGGGTGCCCATATTCACTCACAATGCATCCTTTCTATTTCCAAAAAACATTAGTCCATTATCCTAGTTCTCTACTACACGGGAATTTCTCATCTAAGGTCTTCCCAGCAAGATATCATAGTTGATGTGCCTGCCATCATGATGAAATTCACATAAAACTTCACTTCGCTATCTTGATTGACCACCTTAGGCACTCTGAATGGGTGAAATTTTTATCATTAGCAAAGTTCATTGAATCTAGTAGTTTCCATCTATGGAGTTTCCCAAGCTTATAGTGCAATGTGGCTAAGGATGCTCATTCTTGCTCTTGTGTCTACTATGCCTTTTCGTGTTGTATCCCCGAATGCCATCATGGGTGGGATGACATGCATCTCAATCCTTTCCTAGAAGGCATTTATTTGTAGTGATCCTACCATTGGAGATGGTGTCATACTATGTGGATGCCGCTATCGGCTCCATTTGGTGGCATAGTTTTCTCTTGTCTCTCAACCCATGCCTTAAAGGTGTTCTACAACCCCTCATTTTTCCTCATTAGGTGCCCCAAGAGCAATGAGACTTGTGTTGACATAAGGATTGATAGCAGTCCTGCATCAATCTTGTTGGTTGTTCGTCATCTTGGAGGTTGAGTTCCCATCCCTAGGTTGAGCTGCTGCAAGGTGGTTTTCTTTGGTTGAGGGTGAGGTTCTTGTTCATAGCTAGTCACTTCTCTCAAGTAGGTTGGCGAGGAGGGTGGCTCTATGCTAGATATCTCGTGGTCCTCATAATCTAGTAAGGATTCTCCCATGTGTGGTTGAGCCACTTCTACCCATCCTCTCACGTTCTCTATAATTTTCATTTGATGCTTAGGATTGGGGTACTCTCCTACTTTACTAGTTCTTCCCTTCTTCTCAGTCTCTTTGGTGTAGATATCTTGGGTTCTACATCAGGCACTTATCTTCTTATGCTAATGTTGTCACACTATCGCCTTTTAAATTGATTTTTCCTTTTGCTCTCTTCTTCCTATTCTTCTTCTTCTTCTTCTTCTTCTTCTTCTTCTTCTTCTTCTTGTTCTTCTTGTCAATGGAAGATACATCTATGTTACTAGGTCCAAGCGCTGTCACCCCGGCTTGCTTCGCTTGTGCTTGGGTCATCACATTAAGTGGTATAGGGTGTTGCATCATCATTAAGAGTCTCTATCCCAAACAGTCCTAAGGGAATTGATGGAATGTTAGATCCACTTGTTGACACCTTTCTTCTTGGGAAATCAATGTATAAGTGTGTTATGCCACACTCAGGGCATCACAACTGAGCCTTGTCTTTGTTCATTTGTTCCTTTTCTAGGCATCGGGAGGAGGTGTGTCCAGGGTGATCACAATTCTAGCATGTCATTGGTTCCTGTGACTACATTCCTCTAGATCCACATCTTCTTCCTCTACCCACTGCCATCATTGGGATGATTTGTAGTCCATAAGGACTGGGTTTCCCTCTTCATCATATGAGATGTAGGGGTTGACATACAGCTCCTCATTGAGGACTTCCTCTACATAATGCATGGGAGCATCACTTCTCTGAGGCAAGGTGATGATTGGTGCCAAGGGTCTAGGTATTCTTGTTGGATTGATGTCTACCCTTGTTGAAATAGTGCATATATTGAATGTTTATCCTTGTAGGTCTTTGCACAACATCTTGAAGCTTCATCACTTTGAGCTTGAGATTAGATATCTTCTAGAAGAAATCCACACTCTTGTCTTTCTCTTGAGCTTGAAAGGTTGTCTGCTTGCTACAAATGGTGGATATTTTGCTATGGAAAGCAATGATTCCTATTGGTGTTAAGATTTTGTTGCTTCTTTCCTTTAGCAGATCATCCACCCCTTATTGCCTCATTGAACATGTTAGCCAAGGGATCTTGTTGGCAGACTTGAATTGCTTGCCAAGGCCTTATATAGTTCTTCATTATTTACCCCACTTATAGACACTATTGACACTGCCTTGGTCATAGGTCTCTTAGGTTCAAGGATTCTTTTATAGGGACTCCTCACATGGGTAACGTAGTCTCAAATCTTCTCATTGTCTTTCTAGCTCACATTCATTAGCTTGAAAATTAGGTCATGAGAGTACCTTACCTCTAAGAAGTGCTTGATGAACAAGTTCTTGAGCGTATCAAAGTTGTTTCTCTTAATGTCATCGAGGCTTGTGAACCAAGTCTGACCTTTTTGTCCAAGACACAACCTGAAAGATTGCGCTCTCTTATTTGCATCCATGAGGTTGTTTGCATCACAAACTTGTTCAAACTACTCAACAAAGCTATAAGGGCCATCTCTTGCAATGTACTTGTCCACTTGTTTTGTGACTATTGGTATTTTTTGTCTAGCTCCTATTCTCTCGGGTGTTGCCCCCAAGCTAATTAGAAGTGTCGTAGCTAGTGCACCTCTAACCTTTTCTATTGACATGCAGTCTAGCAATCTTTTGATCAAGAACTTAGATGGGCTAAGGTTTGCCTCAAGCATTCCTAATTCTCATGTCTCTTGTCTTGTGGTGATTCCTCCTGCTAGATCCAAGATGCACTAGATTTGTCCTAATTCAGTCTCGTTCCTTTGCTTGTCTACTCATTGATTGTGTGTGGAAAATTTCTTCCACCTCTCTTTCTCTATGTTCAACACGAGTATGCTTGTCATAGAGTGACACTAATTGCTAAATATTAATTGGAAACTCCATTATATCAAACTCCAAGGAGTTGTTGTTTGAGCTTGCTCTTGCCATGGTTTTCAGGTGTTCTTATGTGACAATCATTTCAATGAGGGTAACGAGCCTAGATAAGGTGCTGGGGTTTCTATGGGGATTCTTTGTAAGCTTGGAATACTTTCTAATTCCATTCAATGAGGTGTAGCCTTAGCACCTGCAAGTGCTTTCACCTTGTTGCCTTGCAGCCCTTGGTAACTAGGATGGCACTCTAAGTCTTTTTTTTTTTTAGTATGGTAGTTCCCTTCAAGGCTTGGATGTGTACATTGACCTTCTCTCGTTCAACACTCCTATCACTCAAGTCCCTTGTTTCTGTTTTACTTTGTTACCCACGTTGGTTTTGCAGGATCTAGGCCAAGGATGTGCACCCTCTCAATGGCTTTATAGTCTTTTAATCCCTAGGAAGTCCTTGGTGCCTCTAGTGGCGCTTTTCCTTGTGAAGGTGCATTTTCCTATCTCCTTCTTGCTTCTCAAGTTGCGGATTGACTATTATCCTATGTGCATTGCACACTCCTCTAGTTTGCTTATCATATGACTAGTTTCCCTATACTAAAAAAACATAAGAATTGCAATAAATATTGGAGGAAATGGATCATAGACTATTTAAACCAACTTTAAAATCTAAATCCAAAACAAAAAAAAGTTGAAGAGATATACTTACAAAGTCCATTTTGAAGGAGACTAAACCATTACTCTTAAGATGTGATGTTGAGCCACTTCTATTGCCTCTACCCACAAGGATTTTCCTTTAATTCCTTCTTCATGCTGGAATAGGTGTTTCAAAAGATAAATATACATGTAATCATCAAGAAATCTATATGTGGCAAAGGACTGTGAGAATTCCTAAATCTATTTGTGGGAAAGGGAGGTGTAAATTTTTCATGAAGAGTGCTTATAATGTAATTCTTTTTTTAAGGTCGTGCTCTCTCCATCTATCTATTATGCTATGCTTGTATACCTATACGACAAGCTTGTGTGGCTCGACAATGACTCTACTTCCTTTGTCATTCATGATGAGCTAGCCTTTATGTGGTATTTGATCAAGTATACGAAACCAAGAGGAATCATGAGTATCTCGAGCCTTCATGTGTAGAAGACAAGGAGAGGTGATCACTTGCAATAGGACTAGCTTTATTAGGGATGGCATCAACAAGCACGGAGGTCTAGATGGGGTGGGGGAGTAGGAGCCTGATACAAGGTAGTAGATGACAAATCCTAGAGGTAAGTTTGATGTGATTCTCCTAGTGCAAGATTGAGTAAAGGAGGCTTTTATATTCTAGTAGACAAAGGGACTAAACAGGATACTGGTAATTGTTTGCCCTGTAATGATGAGAAAATGGAGCTTCTCTAAGCAAAGGAACATTTTCATGATGGTGAAATAGTGTTGTTGCCCTCCAGGAGGCTTAGAACCACTAAAGCTACAAGAACTTGAGTAGCAATAGGAATGAGTGCACCAACTCTATATGCTATGACAGAGTTGTAATGACTCTATATGTGGCATTTATAACAATATGGACTACCATGCAATGTCATGAATTCATTGTGCGGTCTTGGGGTCCATGCCACCCATGAAGCAATGTATCTCCTTATATATCATGTGATGACTCATGTTGATGAGTGTATTAGCAACCTATACAAATAATCAAATCAATATATTAAGTTTTTTTTCTCTCTATCTCTTTCTTCTCCTATACTTCTTCTCTCACTCTTCCAATCCCCTTTGTCAGTATCTCATCTATTCCTTATTTAGACTAGCCTAAGGATCTCTCCCTTCCCCCCTACTTGAATGTTACATTTCCATTTGTCTAGAACTATAGCCTAGGAGTGCATCTAGACTAGCCAGACTTTTCCATATGAGCTTACCATGTGACAAAAATTTTCTTGAAAGTAATTATAAATCCTTGGCTATAACACTATATTAGGGAATTTGGGAATTTCCATGCACTTTGGGAACCCCAATACCTTTATAATTTGACCACATGGTCAAATCTTGTTGTCTTACTTAAAGTGGAGTCGACCCTAAATACTATATAAGTTACCTTTCCAAATCCCAATTTCAAATGTGGATCAAGATTTAGCCATGTGGTCAAATATTTATCACTTATTTGAAATCAAGACTTGGAAAATTTTCAAATTCTCTAATATGGTAATCTATGATACCTAAGAGATTAGGGAGAATTTGAACAAAAAAAGAGCCCCATAAAGATTATGATTAGAGATCAAGGACGGATACTTTTCTTAATCGAAAGGAGGTGTTGGGTCTCAATATTGTGATTGAGGGAAAGTGTGAATTTACTTTTAAGAGAGAGCAATTATGACTATGTTGTGAATAAGGCCACCATTTGAGATGTCTAACAACAATTGGCAGTTACATAGTGATAACTACTATGCACATAATCATAAGACACTACGTTCAATGCTGCTCATATGGTCATTGGCCACTTTTGTTATAGATTAAACAAAGTTGCTATCATGGAACTTTTATATTTATAGTATTTACTAAAATTCACTGTGAAAATGATATGATTTTTACTTTTTTTTTGAGTTTTTCTCTATGTGCCACATGATTCATGACTTGTTGCATGAGTATGCACATGTGAAATTGGTCGCATTATGCTTGGTAGATAGATGGAATGATACTAATCTGCTTTGTCTTGTGGTGAGTAGATTATTAGACAAAGTTATATGAAATAAATAGATTGAGAAAACACATTTAATACGGATATTAAACAAGGAAACTTTGTTTTGGTGCTAATACAAGTGTGTACAATTCATGGCTCTCTTCTTATGTGACCTTGGATAGCATGTGCATTCCAACACCTTCTTTCTCTACTCACTACTTAAATCTAAATTGATAGGAATGTATCCTCATTTTTATAAATGACCTAGCATGATGTGTGTGGTGAAGTCCCCAATAGCTTCACTTGAGTTCATTCTACAAGGATACTTATTTAGTCTTCTTGGGTAACTAGTTATTTGCTACATACCAATGTGTTATTAAGGTGTCTCTATCTTATTTAATGGTCATAAAATTCTAACAACAATGTGTTTTTAAGGTGTCTCTATCCTATTTAATGGTCATAAAGTTCTAACAACAATGTGTTATTAAGGTGTCTCTATCGTATTTAATGGTCATAAAGTTCGAGCAACAATATTATTAAGTATATAGGTTTTGATAGTAAAACTACAATGTATTCATTCCATGAACTCTATCAAAGTAGTTTAATTACGACAGAATCACCTTGTATCTTGGATGTTGTCCATATGTGAATTTATGGTATTGGTTCTTTGAATGGATTTTGCTCTAGATAAAGTAGAAAAGTTATGTGATGTAAATTGCACAAGAGGATTTTGCTGCATGTATAGTTCTTGTTCATATAGCTTTAGGCTACAAGACGGTGGTCACTTTTTGTGAATGTATGCTTTCATGTAAGTTAACCAATGAGAACTTTAATATAACTTTAATTTATGTGATCGAGAGATACATAGGGGTAGATTCCTACTCATTCTTTTATATAGGGGTGTGGCTAAATTCAAAGTGGAAAAGTGTATAATATAAAGCATGAGGTGGTTAGGTTTTTTGAATATGACATACCATGCAAGTGAAAATATGACATATTTTTAATTTTTGTGACCTATAGTTACATAGGGGATGCCTTTATCTAGATTCTTCTCCAGAGAGGTAAAATCCTAAGAGAGAAGTATACAGACATAAACCCTTCAATAAAAGGAGCTTTTTTCCCTTATAAACTATACAACAAATTTGTTGATAAGGGCTTGAACACATGTGATATAGAAGGTTTCTTAATAGTGGTTTCCTTAGGACATAAAGGGATTGTTTAATTAAAAGGTTATTCTCTACACTAGGGGGTACTACAATTACCTCAATTATGTATATAAAGGTTTCTTTACAAGGGCACATGATTAGGTGGTTCTAACACAAAGGTGGCCCAAAGGTTAAGGGAGGCATAAAGTTTGGCTTTCACCTCTAGTTCTTCTCAAAGTCTCATTATACTCAAATGGGCTAGGCACTATTTATCACACTATTCCATGAGTGAGGGTCTAGGCCATAATATGTCTTGGATGGATCATGTTCAGATTGTTTGTAATGTCCTTACACTTGTTTTAACTAATTGATAAAATAAAATTTTGGTGCTTTGATCTGGAATATGGTGCAACTATTGAGTGCTAATGAGGTGATGTGATAGCAATCAATCTTAAGGAATTAACAAACTACTCTTGATGTGTAAGATAATCATGTAGTCATTGGAACAAAAAACCATCTATTGGTATATAGGGGGTATGTTCTAACTAGTCACAATTTTCCAAAATCAATATCATGCCTACTACTCTCGTGCAAGCTCCATGTTGTTTCCGTGTGAGGGTTCAAGAACCTTCTAGAGTACATCTCTTTGCAAGTCCCATAGGAGAAAAGCTTGTGGTGGTGGCTAGATTGACCTTTAATAGAAGAGATACTTGAATTGATTGCTCACAAGGTGAAAAAGAAAAGCCCCTAACCTTGATGGCTTTTCAATGGAATCTTTCCAAGTATTGTAACATGTAATGGCATTGGATTTATATTCTCTCCTCAACTAGTTTAGGGTGAAAGGGGCAATATTAGCTAAAGTCAATGAGGGGCTAACCAAGGTCATTGCAAAGGCAACACAAAAGGAGTACCCAATGATTGGCACCCTCTTACCATGCTGACTAATTTGCTTACAACATAATGGTGTATGCCATTTCTTGACATATTAAATTATTTTTGCTTTGGCTACTACATTCAAATCATTGTGATTTCATCTATGTTAGGTGCATTTAAGATCCCACCCTAAATGTAGTCAATGTTTTCAATTACATAATGCAATCAAGTAAATATATATCTTGATTAATATCAACTTTGAGAAAGCTTATGATAGAGTATCTTGGAAGTTTTTAATAAAGGTTTCACAAGCATTAGGATTTGTCTTGGTTCTTTCAATTTGATGTTATTTGCAACTTGAGACAAGTCTTGTTTGCCAATGCATCATCCAAGTGGCCAACAATGGTATAAAATCGAAAGGCTTTGTTTTGAAGAAATGATGCTTAATGGCTCCACTATTATTATTTCCAACCACAATACCTCTCCTTAGAGCACTATATACTGAAGCAATAAGTGGCATCGTTAATGCACCCCTCTCCAATGGTTAGAGATTTGTGTCCTAGAAAATTGCAGCCAAAATATAAACGTTTTTGGGGTCAATGAGAACTCACTCAAGGCTCCGCTACAAGGTTACAAAGACTATTCAACTACTTCAAGGCCCATAATAACTTCCAACAAAATTAAGGTTCTCTTTCTCTCATAGGACAACCTCCCAATATCATTGATTGAGAAGGACTTCAAGATACTTAGACCATGCCAATCTATATTTGGGGTGCCTTGTTATCCTAGGCATCTCCCTCAGTCAAAGATTTGTTGGCTATATGAGAAGTTGGGAAAGGGCAAGAAGTGAGCTTTTTGAGCGAGCCTTTCTGGGCAACATCTATTAGTCCACTTATTCCACCCCTAGATATATCCACCTCCATATCCACTTTTGCCACCTATCTCCAACTCTATCGTCTCCATTAATAGTGCTATTGCCACCTTCACAACCACCACCATCACCATCACTACTACCTCAAGTATCATTACCATCACTACCACTAACCTCACGAGCACTAGCACTGCCACCACCACCACTATCATCACTCTATCTATCTCTCTCTCTATCCCCTTTGCTCTCTCTCTCCCCCTCTCTATTTATCTGGACATAGTTTCTATCTATCTTTCTCTCTTTCTCTATCTCTATCTATTTGTTGTAAATAGCTCGCCATTCTCCCTTCTATCACATGCACACATGCACACACACACACACATTCTTAGTTTCCCTCCCTCTCACTCACTCATTCACTCATAGACACTCTCTCTTTTACTTTTTCATTCCATTGCTTACACCCTCTCTCTCATCTCTCATTCTTGTTCTCTCTCCTCCTCACCTATCTCCTTCACATTCTTACTCTCTCTCTCTCTCTCTCTCTTAACATCTACTCAAATATCACTCTATGTTGTGTAAAAAATTCTTTCTCTCTTGTATGTAACATGGATACATTTGTGTGATCACCCCAGAATGGTAGATCATGGCCATACCTCTCTCTCTCTCTCTCTCTCTCTCTCTCTCTCTCTCTCTCTCTCTCTCTAATTGCTCCATCACTTTACTCTCTCTTAGTTTCTCCTTGTACCTACTATTTTTCTCTCTTTACATTCTCTCTCACTATCTCTCTCACTCTCTTTCATGAATGAACTTTAGATATTTACGTATCAATTGTAGGGAGAAGCATGAAATTGGTTAATTGATTTTGAGAGAAGCCTAAAATTGAAAAGACCTTGACAGAAGTTGGACTATTAGATCACTAGAATTGGTTTTCTATCTAGATTTAAAAAAAGAGAAAGCCAAAGTGAGATTTAGCAAAAATAGAAACTTATGTGCAAAAAGAGAATCAATGTATAGAGGACTTTGCTAGGGAGTTTGAAAGGTTGTGGGAATGTTGGAGTTTGACATTGCCAAAAGGTGAGATAGCCCCTAGGTATATTGAAGATATTTTTATTTTGTAAATGGGTTAAAGTCAGAAGACTAGAGAGTAAATATAGAGGTTAAGAACCCTAAAACTTTTGAAGAGACAATGAGGATAGCAAAATATTAAGAGAAGAAGACCAAGAGAAAGAAAGAGTTAGGATTAACCTTGGGGTTTGAAGAACCATGGGAGAGGTTGAGTTCAATGTTAGTTGAGAGAAAAGTCTTTGAGGAGAAGAGAGTTAGTTATGCTTATCCTGAGAGAAGTTTACTATATTTTTATATAGGAGAGATGAGTTGACTTGTGAGGAATTAATCAAAGTTTGTGAGGAGAAAATTCCTAGGGTAGTTAAGGAGAATAATATTTGTTTGACTGAATAAGATTGGAGTGAAGAATCTAGGAGTGTGAGTTCTTATCCATTGACCATAGATGATTCTAGTCAAGCGATTAGTGTCTTACCTGATGGGAAGGGATCTAGTGACATTACTTTGGAGCTTAAGGTCTATGGAGGCTCACCTTACCTATACAAGAGAAGAATTTCTATATGTAGTAGTAGGCACTATTCTAGGAGGGATGGTGCTTGTTGTGATATTCAGATAGTAGCGAGGATGCTGCGGTGGGGTGATTTTCCTGTGAAATTTAGGAGTGTCTTGTGCATTGTGATCTAGAGGGAGCAATTTGTTGTGTTGATGTTGCACGACTGCAATGTGACACGATGGCTTTCTTTTGTAAGAGAGATACAGTGGTCTTTGAGGTTTGAAGGTGGCCAAGTTTCAAGAGCGTGCAACTTACACAGAATGAGGAATTGATTACCAAGTCTCAAGACTAATGAGAAGGCTGAATAGAGGCAGTGACCATTTTGAGTGGCTCATCTCATGGAGCTGCTTGAGGAGTGTAAAAGTAGACAAGCATGCAATTATTTTTGTGAGGAAGTTGGGTGGCAGGGGCAACTGTAACCAATCTTGGGGGACCATAAATGGTCAAGGTAGTAAGGTCACAAGGCATGCAAGAAAAGATAGCTAGCCATCAAGAAGATAATGATAGCACGAGTAACATGGAGGAGCTATGAAAAGACTAGATATCTTCATCATGGATAACAGTTTGTTAAGAAAACTATATAAGGAGAGAGTTACAATGAGATGGGGCCCTTCTCTAGCTTTGGATTTTATTGTTTCTTATGTGAGAAGTAAGGAGTCTCACACATAAGCTTGTGGAGACGCATTTGTATTCGTTGGAGATTCAAAAACTTGATACTTAAGGCTCAAACTGTTATCACAACTCAAAAGAGATATGAAGACTTTATGCAATTAATTTTTCAAAACTTGCATTTTGAACATTGTTGCAGGTCTTAGATATTCTACATTGAGCATGTTTTTGTTGTAATTAAGGCTACAAGAGGCATAACTATTCATTTGTGTTGGTGTTTTGGTTGTGTTGTAGTTGTAAAGAAAATTTTTATTTTTTTGGAGTTATACTTCGACAAAGTCAATGGCACTCCATGTTGTTCATTTTCCAATTGTGTGAGTGAGTTCTCATTGATCACAGCTCGCAAAACAATGTTAGTTGACCATTCCTTACACCCCACCCCAAAACCATATTACAAAGCGTATGAATAGGATGATTTAGAAGAGATTCTATTGTATGCTCAACCAAGTAGGCTTATTGCAATATTTTTGGGCTCAGGAAGTTACTACTACCATACACTTGATAAAAAAATCCCCATGCACTGCTATTGGTTGTTAGGTTAGAGAGGAGATATAGTGTCATATGCTCATTTGTGTGACTTTGAATGTGAAGTTTTTTGCCATGTTCCCAAGGATAGATGCAATAAGTTGGATTCTAAATCAATGAAATGTATCTTTCTTAGTTATAAGGATGCATATGAGATGGGGATCCATATCCATGATGTTGTTTTCCATAAGGAGAAGATGCCTAAGTAGCCTAAGTAGATAATTGAGGTACGTAGGGTGATATTTTACAAGGAGCCTCCTACTACCATGCAACCAGCAAGATAGCCTATAGAGTTGATGTTCCAATGGCCCATGATCATGATATTGGATTGGATCTACATGCCCTATATCCTATTTTGAGATAGTCTACTAGACATTGATATCAAACTAATTAGTTTGAGCCCTCCACCATGGACTTTGTTATGGTGACAGATTTTGGTGAGCCTCTTACTTATGAGGAGGCCATGTACAGAGGTGATAGTCACTCTTTGGAGAGGGCCATGTAATCAGAGTATAACTCATTACAAAAAAACCATACATGGGATTTGGTTGCTTTTCCCAATGGGAAACATGCATTGCCATGCAAGTGGATACACAAGTTGAAGAGCACCCCTGGATCCCAAGCTAGCATATAAGGCTTGATTGGTTGCTAAGGGTTTTAAGAAAAAGCATGGTGTTGACTTTGATGAGGTCTTTTCTCATATAGTCAAGACAGTCTCTACACTTGGCATTGGCCTTCATTTCTCACTTAGATCTGGATCTCTATCAAATGGATATTAAGATGGCTTTTTTATATATGGAGACTTGCATGATGAGATTTATATGCAGTAGTCTAAGGGGTTTCATAAAAAAGGTAGGGAATACCTAATGTGCAAGTTGAGAAAGAGCTCTTATGGTCTACAACAAACCACCTAGGAAATGGTATCATAAGTTTGATGCATTTATGTGTTCATAGTCTTACTTCCATAGTTATATGGATCCATGTCTCTACACAAAGAAGGCTTGTGAATGGCATTGTTATTCTTCATGTGAATGATATATTAATTGCTTCTAGAGACCTCATGATGAGCTGGATACTTTGAAAAATAAACTCAAGAAGAGCTTTAAGATAGAGGACATGGAACAATTCGCACATATTCTTGGGATACACATCACATGCACGATCACTCTAAGGGATTCCTTTTACTTATCATAGAAGGAGTACATACAAAAGGTCATTGAGTGCTTCCATGTAGAATATATGAGTCTATTGATTATCCTTTACCTTCCCATGTGAAGGTTAGTCAAGAAGATTTTTCCTAGTCACATGAGCAGATGACCAAGATCCCTTATGCATCCACAATGAGTAGTTTGATGTATGCCATGATAGCCACTTGCACTGATATAGCATTTGCAATGGGATTTGTGGCACACTATATGGCTATACTTAGCCAATGACATTTCAACACTGTAAAGGGTATCATGAGTACCCAAAAGAGACTATAGATATGAGCATTTGCTATGGTGGTTAGGATACGACAATTGTGGGTTACACTAACTCTAACTATACAAGACATGCAAATAGTAGGAACTCCACCTTTGGACATGTCTTTACTTTTGATGGAGGTGTTGTTTCTTGGATGTCTAGAGTGAAAAAATGCATGGCTTTATTTACTAACGAGGTAAATTATATTGCAGCCCCATTAAGGTTTGCAACAAGGAGGCCTTATGGTTAGGATGTTTAGTAGGTAGACATTGGTATTATTGTTAGTCCTATAGTGCATTAAGATTCTATGATGCCATTCTTAGTCTTCCATGCAAAGATAAAACACATTGAGGTGTATTATCACTTCATCAGTAGGGAGGTGGTAGAGGGCAAGTCTATTAAGCTTCTCAAGATCTCAATTGACAAAAATCATATAGATCTCCTTACTAAAAGCCTCATTAGAATGTTTTTCGTTCCTTAGGAAGATGATAGGTGTAGAATGAGATTATATTTATTTCTTATCCTATTATACTTTATGTAAATTTATATTTTGTCACTTTTTCTTGTTCTTTCCTTGTGCCTTCAAGTTGGAGGTATTATTGGGGGTAAAGGTGCTTGTGCCTATGCCATCCTATATTTACTTCACACATTGTGATTGCACACCTATACACTCTAGGTGGTGGATGCCTATCACTATCACTTTATTCTTTATTCTTTGAGTGACTTGAATAAGGGAAGGCTAGTCACACATTGTGACTTTTGGATTTCCCATGTACAGTGTCACTCTATCTTGCTCTCTTGCTCTATCCACCATAGATATTGCTTTGCTCTTGCTTTCTATTGTGTGCTTTCACTTGGGCTCTATCTTTAGTTGAGAGTATTTGAGATAGACTGGTTCCTTTCCTTTAACAAGTCATCTACACAAGTTGTCCCCTTGAAAATCCTTGCTAACACATCTCTTTGTAGACTTGAATAACTTGCTAGTGCCTTGTAGAGTTTCTCATTTCAAATTTTGCTAATGAGCATGGTGGAGATGACTTTTTGTGTTGATCTGTTTGCTATTGGGATTCTCTTATAGAGACTTCAGATATGGATAACATAATTATGGATTTTCTCTTTGTCTTTTTGACTTACGTTCATAAGTTTGATCATTATATTATTAATTGTCGAGACACTACATATCTAAAGTGTCAAAACAAATAGATTTCAATGTTACATGATTTCATAATATCCCTATAGTATGAGTTATTAAGTGTTTTTAATGTAATCTATCAAGAATAAGTCAGTGAATGACTTAGTGTAATGTACTAATTCATATTTCAAACATGTAAATTGCTTGGCTAGATGGGTCTACACTCCTACACTTAGTACATTGGTGGTCATTATAATCCTCACATGGCCACTAACTTATCACTAATTATATTTAGTTTTTTTCATCTACTTATACAGCTAGCATAGTTATAGTGCCAATAGATTAATATAGTTAGTATTGTACTGTTTGACTTAATAGACCACTGTTCTTTATATTGTATCTTATCTATAATTTATATGTATTGTATTTTGTATGGAAAAAGAAAAAAAAAACAACAAGAAAATGTTTTAGCCTTCATCTCTCTTCTTGTATTTTTGAGTGAGCTTCCTCTTGTATGTATGGTGTGTGTTTGTGGCGTAGCAACTCAAGCAAGTCCCCCCACCACATGATTTGTGACATAGTGTCATAGGAATGCCATTGAGAGAGGTTGGTCTTGAAGGCTTAAGTAAAGGAGAATAAGCAAGGATTCGAGCAAGCAAGAAATAGATAAGGAACTCTCTCATTCTTCCACTATTTCTCTTGGATAGTGCTTGGGGAGGTATTGGAAGCATGGTGGTAGAGTAAAAAATCTCAAATTGCCGTCAGATTTGGTGTGTGAGTAAAGCATTGTATATTTTGCAAACAAGCTCTTTAGGACTTATCCATTTCTTTTTTTGCCATTTGAGGCTATTTTGGGTCCTATTTTAGACCTACAAGGTTGCGGATAATAGTTTTAGGATATCCTATGATTTCAATTGTGTCAATTGAAAGTGGGTGTACGTGTTACAGATTTCAAATTCATAAGTTCTGATGTATTTACCAAGAAGAAAACACAAGTTTTATCTACAAACAGGTTATAGATTACATGTACTATTTATTGAGTAGTCGGTGAAAAAGACTACTTGGTATATTGCTATGTACTTTTTGTGAAAGGTTTTAGAAGACTTACTTGCTATTTTGTATCAATTTTGTGATAATGGCAAAGAATAGTAGAAACCCCATCAAATTGAGAAGTTGGAAAATAACAATTATCCATCATGGAATTTTTAAGTGACGAACTTTCTTATTGGAAAAGGCCTTATGAGTTCATTTTAGCTAAAGAAAAGGAGCCATAGCTAAGTAGCCTTGTGACCACTACAGATGAATTAAAGGTGTGGAACTAATGAAATGCAAAGAACAAAAATGTGATGTATTGGCTATCTATAGTCATTGATAATACTACACTAGGATATATAAAAAATGCAAAAACTTTACATGTAGCTTGGGAAATTTTTAAGAACATGTTTTTAGTCAATACAGAGGCATGGCAGATTCAACTCAAGCAAGACTTGAATACTTTGAAGAAATGAAAAATGTTTATCAATGAGTATGTTTTGGAGATGAGGAGCATTGCAGATGCTTTGGCAATGATTGATGCAATATAAGATAATGATGCTTTGTTTTCATCTACTTTGGGTAGCCTTAATAATAAGAAGGCCTGAAAATCATTTATCTCTTATATATATGTACAAAAGCCATTTCTAGATTTTGATGAGTTGGTATTCTCATGATCACAAAAGAGATCAATATATGCAGGGTGAATCATGTAAAAAAAGTGGTGAACATGTCCAAGCTTTTTTCTCAAGTTTAGGAAGGGAACATGGTGAATTCTCTTCAAGAGGCCATGGTATGGGACATGTTGGGCGGTAATCAACAAAACAAGTTAAATCAACAGTTCAATGAATGCAAGTTTTAGGAGGCCATGAAAACTTTAGAGGCAAGGAAAGATCTAGAGGAAGAGGTGGATGGAAAAATAGAGGTTCTAGAAATTCTGGTACTATTTGTCATTATTGTGGTAAAATAATTCATATTGTAGCAAATTGCTATACTAAGAAGGATGATATCTATAGTGGTAAATTGCAGCAAGAAAACTATGTATTCTCTTCACAATAGAATGAAGATAAATACAAGCATCTATTTGTTATGTAGCATATGATGAATGCTGTTATAGAAAAGGGGACACATGATGATGTATGGTATGTTGATTTAGGTACATCTAATCATATGATCAATCATGTTGAATGGTTTGGAGATATGCATGATTTACAAAATCTAGGTTATGTGTAGACGGGTGATGATTCATGCCACCCAATTTCACACATTGAAAAGATTCCCTTGTCCTTGCATGATGGCAAGACAAAGAGTTTGTCACATATATTACATGTGCCATCAATAAAAAAGAATTTAGTATCTATTGGCCAAATGGTAGAGCAAGGTCTACATGTTTGATTTAATGCAAAAGTTTTTTTTTGTAGAAGATTTTAATGATAAGTATAAGTTGGTCGCAACAAAAAGAAGTAGCCGTTGGCCACATGTTTTTCACCTTAGATGATGGAATTCTTGCTATGAATGCTACCATGTATACTAAAGGCACAAGAGTAGGTGTAGACATTGAAACTTTCAACCACATGAGCATGCGGAATCCATATCAAGTAGAAGACACATGCACCCAAAAATCTTCTCACCTCGAATACATTGGAACATGTCTCCCGCATCCTGCTTATGGTATTAATCTTTAGTAGTGAGGGCTTTCTTCCATATGTTCCACACATGTGCCCAACAACCAATACTTCCTCCACTCCAAAAACTGATTTTTCTCTTGACAGAGTCAAATGCACTTCTTCAAGATGGCTCAAAATCATGTCACAATCAACAATATGATCAACCACAAATCTTCTACATCCCTACTCATTCAAATCTTCATTCTTCTCATGGATATCACATCCTTTGATCGGCACATCATCAAGAAAGGGTAAGGTCAACTGAGGAATATACTCTCTCAAAAATTTATGCATAGCATTCATCATATGTGCCAGTGAATTGATTGCTCCTTGTGGAAACATACACATCCTAACCAATCCAGGTTGTGTCTACATGGTAGTGGTATCCCAGCTTTCTAATGCAAGTTGGAATTGTTCATATCATGAATATAAGTCTCCCATAGAGTAAATTGCCTTGCTTGCAAATGCTTCTAGAAATTCATCCACTATTGAGCCTGATTCAACATTCCTTATCGCGACCTTGTTAATGGTTGTAAATCTTGTATAAACATCAAAGAACCATTCTTCTTTCGAATAGTAAACCACCGATTCAAATATGGAGCTGAATAGGGCTCCAAAATTTGCATCCTAATCTTCTCATTCAAAATCTCCAGCAGCTTAGGCAAATATACCTGAGGTATTGGAATAAGCTTTAAATTCCATGGCACATGAGGTACTGTAAAGATCACCATAGATGTCGGATCAAGACATCCAATTTCATATGGCTGAAATGCACAGGCTTTCCCATGCTTTGCCAACATCTACAAGAAATAATCTCTTTCTGTAGGTAAAAGAAAGCTTGCATCACCAATTTTTAACTTTTGTAAAGTTTTGATTGTAAATTTATGTCCTACTCCATGTGGATCCCGTAAACTAGGTTGTTGAGTCACTTTTTCAGCCAACCCATCACTTTCAGGTGGTAAAGGCAAAGCCACAAGCTTAACCTTCTTTGCAACTGTTTTGTACTTTGTATCCTTTCAGCCCTTTTTTGCAGCCCATAACATTCATTCTCAGTAAACTCCTGAATGAATTCATACATCTCTAAAGTGCCAATATAAATAACCTCTTTTTCTACCTTGTTTTCAGCATTAATTGCTGCAAAAATTTTAGCTACTGTATCAACATCAACTAGCCCTGAAAATAGCCCTAAAATACCTTTATTTTTAGCCATCAAACCACATGTCTTCAGCTCTTTTTCAGCCCATCCTACATATTTATTTTTAGCCATACACATGATTGAAATATTCTTAAATTTGCCAAGACTACATGCTATCCATTCTTGCAATCCAGACACAAACACAGTTCCCCCCTTTCTTGGAGGCATAATTATCTTCCTAGAGGCACTGCCATAGCCTTCACTTACAGCAATGCTATCTAAAAACCCTTAAACTCTCATGCATTAGGTGGCATGGGATTATCCCGTAGCATATCCCGATTGTGGGGATGATGTACACAAACAGTGAGAAACTATAATGCCTTTGTATTGTCTTTGCTCTGAACCCGAGCATATGAAGAACCATCATCCAAGGCTTTTGTTTCTAGCCTTGATTCTGAAATATAGGGTTGCCCTAAAATCACCGGATAACTACATGAATCCTACACAAAAAAATTATATTCATCCCTAACATCTCCAATAGTCATGGGTACATTTAGACAAGCTACATAAAGATCCCCTGATGAATTGTTTGCTGCCTGCATGCGCCATCCTGGATCTACATAACATTGATTTCGAAATCATGATCTAAGATAGCTATGCAAGGCTTCTCTCTTTCTCCCATTTTAACAATTGTCTCTCTTGTAGCATGAGCCCAATGCGTTCATGAATAATGATTGCTTGGAATAAAATGGACATCTTCTTCTTCATGTGCTTGTTGATGGACATCCCTATTATACATAGCCTTCTTTCTATGCTTTGTACTACCCATGATACCATTTTCAGCCACAAGCTTGCTATCTATACTCCCATTTAGCCCATTTTCAACATCAACCTGTTCCAAAACAGCATGACATGTATCATCATATTGCCTCTGAATATGTTTCTCTATATATTTGTCAACATGCATCAATGCTTGCAAAACTTCACCATCAAACTATCTTTTTTGTTTCAGTATATCAATAATTGCATCATGAATTTCATGCTTTGCGATTCCAAGAACTTCGTCAAGTGTGAATTCCACTCTACTACCAAATATGCAATCTTCCAAGACTTTTTTAAGGTTTGAGGTAGTCTCAAGATCTGATTGCAACCTGTAACCAGGCTGCTTGCCCCTTTTCTTCCCTTCTTGTTTCTTCTCTTGAGATGCATCCTCCATAACATGCTCATGTATAGCTTTTTCAGCCTCTTTCTATTGCTCCATTTTACTTCGTGTTATGCATTTAGATGGACTTGAAGAGGTACGAGTGTCCTCATCTCTTCTTCTCTTTTCTTCCACAAGAGCTTCTTGATTATGAGCCTCAACCAAATAAGCATAGGTTGAAAATGAATCCACTTGTGCACTCCATCATCCTGTTCTTCCTCGCATACTCTAACTTGCATCAGCCAATTCAGACTTTGTTGTTTTTCCCTTGTCTATGCAATCTAATGCTTGCATATCCAAATGTGAGATTTTGCTTCAATTATGCCTCCCTTACGAGCTTTATCATTCCGTTCAATTCTCAACCCATATGTAGCTACATCTATGGCAACAAATGTCGTCCTTGCAACCATATCTTCCAACCTCTTCTGCATGCCACCATTTTTAAAATTTGGCTTTATTGGAAGACCAGTTTCAATTGTATGTATTTTTCCATCTTTCCAAAAGACTAACCTTTTTGCTTCTGATTTACGGTAAGCTATACAGTCTCACTTTTCATGTTGTAAATTGTCACACCAAATGCATCTTCTCTTGTATCCTTCTCTATACGACCTTTTGGCTATTTCCCTGTCCTTCTCTTCTACCTTGACATCCAATGTTTTTACCTTTGCATAGATTTCTGTCAAATTCAGCCTCAAATCATGCATGCCTTTGATTAATTTATCCACACCATCACTTTTAAGAGCCGAACCAACATGTATAGCCGGTTGTTCTGCCATAGCTACAGGCGCCTTGGCTACAATTTCAATCTCCTTTTGAGTACTAGCAGGTGTGGTGCCTATACCCCATCTTAATTTCATCCGCTCTCTCTTTACCAACATATGCACTACCTCAATTACATTAGCCCAATCAACACCATATTAGGGAATATGGGAATTTTCCATAAGTTTGGGACACATGGTCAAATCTTTGGATTTGTCATAACTTGAACACTATAACTGCAAATCGAGTGCTCCATAGCTCAATAGATTCTATTTTTCAAGCACTTTCCAATAATAGGTCACATCATATGGTTTTGAGAAACTTATGGGCATGTTATCCGGGTGCCACCTTTTTACTATTAAAAAAATAGAAAATTGGAGATTCCCAAACTCACTAATATTGTATTAATCTAACTTCAGTCGCATTTCAAAAGAGGCATCTTTTAAACGATCAGTTAGCTTCTCCTGCAAAACAGGATCTGCAGCCTTCAGAAACAAATCAATTTTCTGACTCTCCAATTATTGCTGCTCATCAGCATCCAATTGCACATATCGACTTTCAATTTCAAAGAGCAAAGCTGTAGTAGCCAACCCTTTATTAGGATTTTCCATCCAATCTATAAATGTCTTTTTAGTTACTCTTCTCTCAAAGCTTTCTTGAAAGCTGCCCAATCAGCATATCTTCTATGTAACTCATCAATCGGATCATGCAATGGATGCATGGCCAAATGGGAGAAATACCGACTCCATGCATACTGCGGTACCCCATGAAATAACATCTTTACCAGATGAAGGCAGAAACATTTTGACCTTTAAACAGCTTCAATTCTTGTCCCACTGCCTACAATGCATTCATAGCTAAGAAATCAAATTTTTCTGCTTCTTGTCGAGTTTACATTTGCTATTGTAACAACAATTATTGTTGTTGTTGCTGCTACAACAAAGCAATTATCTATTGTAAAGCATCACTACCACTTGAACCAACAGAATTTCCCATCTTTACACACCTCTGCTCTACTGACTTTTACGTCGGGTTCACCACCGTCGGAGTGTTTGGGATCGAAAGTCTACCACGAGGGTAAGAGATAGCAGGGTGAGGGGAGATTCAGGGAGAGGAGTAGGTGGAAGAGATGGGGCTTAAAGAAATAGGAGATGTAGAAGAATACCCACAGAAAGAAATGGATGATGTAGAAGAATACTCATAGAGATGAAGCTTGTCAGTTTATTTCTACATTATGAGAAGATAAAACTCTTGTAGACAAAAAATGTACATAAAAAAATATATTTCTCTATGCTACTCAGACTACTAATCTGATGCTTCCATTGGCTTCGAAAGGGGGGTAAAATATCAGTACACCTAGCTAGAATTCTGCCAGATCACTCATTTTTCATCTCCCACTTCAAAGTCATTTTGACTGCCTGAAAACAATGACCGTGTGTTGCGAAATTTCACTAATCTTTCTTTTTACATAAAATCCTCTCAAAATGGTTGAAAGTTACCTATTTTCTTTTACATGTCATCCTAGAAGTTGTCTACAGTTTTATGGATTTTTACAAGAGATAATATCTAAAATATAAAAAATTGACTAAACTTGTCCAAAAATCTAATATTTTTGAACCATGAACACTAACACTAATATCTAAAATGGTATTGGCTCTCTAGATCAATAAGAAAGCCGCACTCTAGAGTTTTTCACATGGTGTGCACGTAGCGGCATGACAGCGGGTAAGATAATCTTTTTTGCATGACAAAGATGTGAGTAGAAATATACTTGGTGTTGTGCATACAGATATCTTGGGGCCTACAAAGAACATATCTCTTAGTCATAGCAAATACTTTGTAACATTTATTTATGATTTTTTGAGAAAGCTACGGATATATTTCATGAAGAAAAAGAGTGATGTATTTGAGCACTTTAGAACTTTCAAGGTTGCTGTTGAAATAGAAACATGCTTAAAAGTTAAGTGTTTAAAATCAAATGGAGGGGGAGAGTACCTCTCTAATGAGTTTAGTGACTTTCTAAGGTCTCATGGGATAAAGAGATAGTTTACTTTTGCAAGTATACCCCATAGTAAAATGGGATTACATAAAGAAAAAATAGGCATATTACAAAAGTTATACGAGCATTAATGGCTGAAAAGAATATGCCAAAATATTTTTGGTTTGAAGCTGTTCATATTGCTCAATAAAACTCCCACAACTGTAGTTCATGGAATGGCCCCCAAAGAATTATTTACAAGCAAAAAGCTTGATGTGTCACACTTGAAAGTGTTTGGCTATATTGCATGTCTTCATGTGCTAGATGAGTTGCACAAGAAGTTGATCCAAAGGCAAAAAATGTATTTTTATTGAATACTCTTTAGAACAAAAATGGTATTATTTCTATGACCTTGTCATAGGTAAGTTCAAAGTGAGCAAGGATGTTTTTTTTAAATGAGATTAGTAGTTGGTATGCATCTAGTAGTGATCATTGGATGATGATGATGATGATAGTTATGTGTATAAAGAAACAGTTAGCCCTTGGTCTAGAAGACTAAGGAGGAGCCCCACATCTTCAAGTGCATCTAAAGTGTTGTAGGTAAAGACAAAGAGAAGAAGAAAGTGTTGGATGGTAATGATGTATCTACTAGTCATTTGGAATTTGATGGAGATTCCAATGGTTTAGAAAGTTTGGACGATGAGGTATTCCTTTAGTCAAGACACTAGGTGTATAGAGAGCACATAGTAATGTAAAGCCTCTAGTACATGGTCCAATGGTGCATAGGTCTAGTAGGGTCATATACCTTGTTAAAAGATTTGGTTTTGAACGTTATGTAACTCATCATTATGCTTATATGGTAAATGTGGTTGAGGATATTAAGCACACTTGCTTTGAGGATACTATTGGTCATGCTCATTATGATGCAACAATGGATGTGAAGATGGCTTCATTAGAAGCCAATAAGACTATGAATCTAGTACCATTGCCTAAGGGCCAGAAAGTTATTGACTATAAGTGGATTTACAAAATCAAGTATAATGCAAATGATTCTATTAGTAGGTATAAGGCTAGCGTTGAAAAAGGCTATGCTCAAACATATGGCATAGATTATGAAGAGACATTCAGTCTAGTTGCTAGAATTGCAAATGTTAGACGTGTGATTGCTTTGGTAGCAGTCAAAGGTTGGAGTTCGCTACAAATGGATGCCAAGAATTCCTTAATGTATGGTGAATTTCAAGAAGATGTGTATATGGAGTAGCCAGTTTGTTATGAGAATTTAGAGCATCCCACATATGTGTGCAGGTTAAAACAAGCGCTATATGGACTAAAGTAAGCACTCTATGGACTAAAGCAAGCACCTAGAGCATGGTCTAACAAGATTTGAGTGTATCTTGTCAACATTGGCTTTTATATTTTTAATGTTGACTACTTTATGTGAGAAAAAGAGATGAATAATTGGTCATCATAGTCATCTATGTGGAATGACTTGATTATTATACGTGATAGTGACAATGGGATTACTAAAGTCAAGGATTTTTTGAAAAGGAAGCTTAAGAAAAAGGATTTGGGTGAGCTAAGGTACTTTCTTGGTATTAAGGTGGTCAGATGTGACGATGATATATGGCTATCCCAAAGGTAGTATAACTTAGATATATTATCCAAGTATGGTAAGACATCGTGTAAGCCTCTTTCAGTGCCATTGGAACAAAATGTGAAGTTGATTACTAATGTTGGGGATGAGATAGAAGACCCTAATATGTTCACAGGGATGGTAGGAGCTTTGACTTACATGACTATCACAAGGCCAAAGACTTGAGCCATGTTGTTGGCCTTGTTATGTAGATACCTAGAAAGCCTTACTTGGATGTAGTTAGATGAATATTGAGGTATGTGAAGTCCAATTTGCATTATGGACTTTTTTATGATGCAAGTAAGAATATACAAGTGTTTGGATACATAGATGTAGATTGGGATGGTAGCATGTCTAATAGAAGATCTACTAACGGATTCATGTTTTCTCTTGGTAGTGTAACAATTACATGGAGCAACAAAAAGCAACCTACAATTACTTTATCAAGTACAGAGGCTAAGTATAGAGGTGATGTTATGGCAACATGTAAGGTGGTATGGCTCTGGAAGTTATTGGGTGATTTGGATATGTAGGGAGATGGTCCAATTTGTCATTCATTGTAACAACATGAAGCAACATACAACTAGCTAGGAACCCAATGTTCCATGCTAGGACAAAACACATTGAGATTCATTACCACTTTGTAAGAGAGAAGGTACTTTATAGGAGAGATTGACTTGGTATATGTTAGGACACAGTATCAAATAGCTAAAATTTTCACAAAGGCATTTTTGCAATTCTATTGCCTTGTCAATCATGTTTATTTGCTTCGATTTGAGTATCTGGATAACTCAAGTTTGAGTTTGTATGAAAATTTTATAGTCAAAACAAGTTGCAACTAGGCACCAAAAGAAAATAATACAAAAAAAGTAAACAATAAGAGTTTGGAAGGAAAAAATTATTTAGAAACTATGAAAAGTAAAATTGAACCACTTAAATGGTTGGTAAATAGAGGTCTAAGTCATTGTTACAAGGCTAAGCAAATAAAAGTGATCTATTATTGTGGCTAATAGGGATAAAGTAAAAGACAAGTGAGCCTACCCCTTTACACGTGCCTTTAGCTTAGACAATCTTACCTATAAGAAGTTATTTTTGGGACAAAATTGAAGACATCTTTATCTACTATTAAAGACAAGGGTGAAAAATATTTTATTTATATTTGCTATTGTAATTTCTTTTAGGATAGATCATAAGATACCTTTATCTATTTTTTTAGGTGAGGATAGAAGTGTTTATATAGTCATAATTGAAGAAATCTCACAAAATTTTACCAAAGAAAAAACGCTAAAGTGGTTTGGGATTATGTTAATGCACATCCAAGCTATTTGAGCAAGGGTATTTTTTAATATTTTCCAAATATTTTCTTTGTATTAAATATAATAATTTCTTTTGAGATGAAAGAATGATGTTAAGCTATCACCTCATTTTGAGTTTTCCTCAACTATCATCTTAGGTACAACACATTTAGCATAAAGGGACTTATTACATAGAGTTTCCAAAAGTGATATAGGTTTCTGTTGGTTTCTTTGTCATATGTATTCTATACTATATTTAAGAGTTCTTCTTTCAATATTTCTTTCATCCATATGTCTATTCTTTTTCTTGATCCCTAGTAGATTTAAGCCTAGATATTTCCAACCCTTGACATTTAGTGAATTTGATATATGAAAGGCCTACCTCAGGGTCTACAAGATGGGAGAACTAGTTGAAGATGAAGTTGTCATTTAGGACAACAACTATTAGAGATTTCATGAGGACTTATGAATTGATTAAATATGAAGAGACTATAACCAAGGTTTTGCAAGAAGTGATTGTAGATATAAATAATTTTGATGGCTAAAATACTTTGAGCTTCACTTCTATGTGGAGAAGCTAGAGCTAGCCAATGAACACTATATTCGAGAAATTGGGAATCTCCCAAGTTCCACTGTTAAATTATAAATAAATATTTGACCATATGGCTAAATATTAATCCCTTTTTTGAAGATGGAATTTGGTACTATCATCTACATAATATCTAGAAAAAGTTTCACCTTCAAGGAAGGGGGTAGCAATTTGACTATGTAACCAAATATTGACCATCCTATGAATTCCCAAAGTATATGAAAATTTCCAAACTCCCTAATATAGTGTTAGTATATCATTATATATTATATACCAAGATATTTTACCACAATTGTTTCTATCAAATTCAAAGCCTCATAGAGTTCATCTACACAGATTATGGAAATTCATAGGTTGGTTTCAATACAACCCTAAAAGAGAAGTATTTCATAGAGGATGCAGATAGAGTAATCAAGTGGACTTTCCTAAAGTGGGTTCATAAACCTACAAAAATGACATTTTTTCTTTGAACTGAAAAGAGAGTTTGAGATAAAATTTGATAAATTGGACAATATCTTAGGTTATAGAAAGAAAGTTCTTTTGTTTTTATAGGTTGCAGACCTTCACTACAACTAGAACTAGAGAAGCTATTAGAAGATGATAATGGAGAGCATAGGATATAAAGGTTGAATGGAAAGACGTATAGGATGTTGCATCTATATTGGTGAAAAGACAAAGAAGAAGAGAGCTATTCGCCATGCTTGGTAGCCTATGCCCACGGCAATCATCACAAGTGTCCCGCCGATTAGGTAGTTGCCTTCCATGTCTCTATAGATTCTTTAAACAAATTTTCCATAGATAAATTCATCAAAAATTTGTGGGATTTACAAATGAACCTTACTAAGCTTGAAGACTCAAGAAAAGATTCTACTTTTAAGACTCACCACCTAGGGAAGTTTTGTACACCATTGCATATGGTGTGATATAGCATAGAGCAGGATACAAAGATTGCAAGTCATGCATAGATACTTCAAGAAAGAATTTGATTTTTTGAAAGGATGGGAAGATTCATGCAAATAAAATTGGTATGACCCTTTTTGCAAACTTCAAGAAGGGAGGTATCTAGAATATTCTTGAATATCTTAAAGTGCTAAATGCATATGTAGCCATAGATGCTACAACCTATGGACTATAAATAGAGAGATCTCCAATTTCTAGTGTAGGTAATAAAGCAAAGTTTGAAGAACAAAGAGAGATTTGACAAGAGACATGGGTCGATGCCTAGGGCCATTGAAATGGGTAATTGGATATTGGTATATGGTAGTAGTCTGGATAATTAGCACAATACACTTGAGAAGGTATCTAAGAGGTGGTTTGGACTATACACAATGCTACATATACCTTGTGCAAACAAGATGAGATAGAGCTTAGGATTCCAATTGCATGAAGAAGAATCAAGATATTCAAAAGAGGAGAATTAGATAAATATGAGGAGCCATAGTTGAAGATGAAGAGGCAGAGCAAGATATTGAAAAAGAATATGATTCAAAGCTCACAGAAGATGATGAAGACCTCAAACTTGCAAAAGAGTAAGCAGCCCATGTTGAAGGATGTGTAGATTTAGAGGGGGTGGATGTTGAGACACTACGGTATTGTCTAAAGTCTAAAAACAAATAGGTTCTTCAATGTTATAGGATTTCAGTGTGTACCTATGGGATGAGTTATTTAGTGATTTATGTGCTCTACTAGGGATAAGTCAATGAATGACAATGTAAAGTGCCAGTTCATATGTGGACATGTAAGTGATTAAAATTAAGTATCAATAGAGACTATTAACAATGCTTAGTATTTTAAGGTGTTTCCCTTGTATTGGCTATTCTAATTTCTTCTACATTAAAAAGTGGTGCTAAGATATCATGTCAAATAGAGTTTTCCTAAGATATCATCTTAGGCATAATGCATTCATCTTAGATGGATTTACTACAGTAGTACATAGTTTCCAAGAGTAATATACCGAGGATTATTTCCCTATCTTAATATCGATTTGAGTATTACTATTAGAGGCCCCTAGTTCTTGACCACCATAAGGGATGAACCTTCCTCACATGTTTGTTCTCTTGTCTATGTGGCAGTCTACACTCTAGATAGATATAAACTAGCCAGGGTGTAAGCCATACAACAAGACCTTACGAAGGGTACAAGTGGTCCATGTGATGCCTCATGCGGTGAATCTACACTACATCATCACATAAACCATAGTTTTGCCATGGTTCTTGATCACCATAGGGGTTGAACATTCCTTGCATGTTTGACCTCTCATCTAGGTGGCACTCTACACTCTAGATGGATATAAACCAACTAGATGTAAATCGTAAGTGATGATAAGATCTTGGACCAATGGAGTGTTGACTCTTGCGGTGAATATCCACTAGCTCCAGTGCTATGCCTCTTGTGGTAAATTTGCACTATATCATCTCATAAACCATAGTGCTACCTCTTGTGGAAAATTAGTACTACATTATCCCATCTTGTTTTCTTGATCTTTTCAAGCACAACCAAAATCGGAAATATCCATCCAAAATCACAATTGAATCTAATATATTTATCAAACAATAGTTCCACTACTTGCTTTTAATCCGGCTAAGACACTTTCACTGGACAATAAATAAATATTAATCAACCAATAGCATGTCAATCCTTATTAAATAGAAATTTTCTTGTTTACTGTGATAGGAGATTTATACTTTAATATGATTGAGATCTTGTAATCCCAATGATCATATCAAATCAAGTAGAAAATCAACTATTCAGTCCTTTGATAATTTAATTGTGCACCACTACCTAAAATTTACATACTTGTTCAACATATGGCCAAGTGAAATCACTCTCTTTTTTAATATCTAGAGTGCTAGAATAATTTCTACATATTAACTATATATATATATATATATATATATATATATATATATATATTGAAATGACCAATTACCTAGGTTGTTAATTTAATAGTAACATTAAAGTTTCTATCAGAAGTTAAATGCGAAGACTTAGGCGAATAATACTTGGTTTTGTGCGTTGGAGTGGATGGCATCATTCCAGGGTCCTACCTCATTTAATGTGTTAATCCTCTTGTGTAGGGATATGATGGATGGAGAGAAAATATGTAGGTAGTACAATACAAAGAAGGCAACATGACGAGAACAAGAAGGTGGATAGGATGTTATAAAGATGTGGCTAAAAAAGGACATGTAGAATTATGGCATTAGAGAATTCTCGCTTCACCTTGTCACTATTCCTTACAAGCACTTTGTCTTTTTATCATGTCTCTCTCCTTAGCATCACTCAACTCTCTAGTGGCACTCTAGATGGCCATGCCGATCCTACCAATCGTATCGATGTGGCTAAAAAAGGACATGTAGAATTATGGCATTAGAGAATTCTCACTTCACCTTGTCACTCTTCCTTACAAGCACTTTGTCTTTTTATCATGTCTCTCTCCTTAGCATCACTCAACTCTATAGTGGCACTCTAGATGGCCATGCCAATCCTGCCAATTGTGTTGATCCTATCGATTTTTTCCTCATATCTCACTTTTTTTGTTTTTTAATTTGTTTTTTGGGTCTATTTCTTTCTCTACTTCCATTACTCACAAATCAATCCTTTTTATAGGAGTGGGGAGAGGGCTGAGATTCTATTCATGTCATGAGATCTTGATGTGTTAGTGTGTAGCATAAAGAGAATGAAATGTCTAGTAGTCTTTAATATAAAAATCCATGTGTCAATTAGGAGATGATTAGGACAAAATATCCTCATTATTTGGGGGAGTGGGATTCTGCTTATGTCATGGAATCTTTGACATGTCATCTTGTGGCAAGAGGAGAGTATAAGATTTAATTGTCATAAAGTCAAAAATCTATATGTCAAAATATATTTATTGTAATTATTCATGTATCTATTTTGGGTGGTTACCTTTATTTAATGAAAAATCATTCAATGAATTGAAAATGGGAGGGGGGAAGTGCCTTTTAATAAAGAGACATTTAAGAAGGAAGTTTTGGGAGAGGGAAGAGAGGTGAGAGGTGATGGAAGTGAGGTGGTGAATGCGGGGGGAGGGACACACCATTGGTTGGCGAGCCAATATCAAACTGGTTCCCATTCATTTCATTTCATTTTATCAAAGTTATTTTTAAAACCCTTATTATTTAATACTTGTTCCTACGTGATTTTATGTTATTCACTATTGCTCTCATCCGCATGCTTTGCATATAACATCTTGGTCTGTCTTTATCTTTTATATATATTATCTTTCTTAGGGGTGATTTTATGTGAGTTTAGGAGGGGAGTTCTATACAGATACGAAAGTAGTTGTGTGTGTTCTTATGTTTGCAAATAAGTGTACTTACCTAGGGATTATTTCCCATGGATAATTTTTACTTTTGCATAATAAGTGTGTTTGCATGCATGTAAGTGAACGCATGCTCATGGATGATTAAGGAAGCATTCAGATGGAAAAATTTTACTCATTAGATGGGTATATTATATTCTCTTCCCCTTAGAGAAATCGAGATGTCCTCATCTCAAGTAAACTAGGGTTTCTAATTTGGAAACACAAATTGTTCAAGTTTAGTTGCAACCCATCGTTTGTTTTTGCTCTAATACCACATGTAATGTACGAACTGGTTGATTATGGAATGTGATGTTTGGTAGTCCTCCCGGGTCTATCCTAGTTGTCATTGTTTACACTCCACATGAATGATCAAACTTTTGTCTAATTGGGTGGTCATGGGTCTACTTCACTCTACAAAGCACTTGGTCTTAACCCACAAGGATCAATATGAAGATTTCTACAAGACTTAATAGTCTCTAACAAAATTCTAGTCCTCAGTCCAAGTGATCATATTATGATCCTACAAGAGGCAAAACCTTATCTGTGTTTCCCTAAAATGGCGCATGATTGGGTTTTAAGACTGGATCCTAAGAAGAACCATCGATCCACTCCTTTCCAATTCCAATGCATTTGAAGGAAACCTCTCAGCTTATCGAGACCGGATCCATCAAGAACACACTCTCACATTCCCTCAAGATGAATTTTTAATTATTTAATACCAAACATGCTCTTTGACATTCAAAAGCTTCCTTAATTATCTTGTTCACAGTATTCATTTCACATATTCAATACATTAATCTCAAGAACCCACTCTTTTTGTTAGAGCAATAAACAGTCCATAATTTTTGGGCTTTTGATGTTTGTTGCATCGTACTCATTTTTCCACATTGTATCCTCTTTTCATCTTAGTGTCTTTGAAGTGTACTTGCCAATGCACTTTGCCTGCTGAGGATTCCTCTCCCTTAGGATTGGTTTGAGTATTACTACCAAAGGCCCTTGGTTCTCAACCACCATAAGGGTTGAAGATTCCTCACACATTTGATCTCTTGTCTAGAAGGCAATCTACACTCTAGACAGATATAAACCAACCAAGTATAAGACGTGATGACAAGACCTTAGGGAGGGTACATGTTGTCCATGGTGATGCCTCATGTGGAAAATCTTCACCATTTGTAGTGCTACCTCATGTGGAAAATGTAGACTACATGATCACATAAACCGTAGTGCTACCTGTTGCAGCAAATCTGCATTGGTCATAGTGTTGCCACTTGTGGTGAATCTACACTACATCATCTCATAAACTATTGTGCTGCCTCAATGAATCAGCACTATATCATCAAATATTGTCTTCTTGATCTTTTCAAGCACAACCAAAATTAGCCACATCCATCCAAAATCACAAATGACTCAGACATCTTTATCAAACAACAGTTCCAAAACTTACTTTCATTCCAACTAAGACACTTTCATTGGATAATAAATTTGTATTAATAACCAGCCATTCCTTCTTAGAAAGAATTACTCTAATACAAGGTTTATACTTTTATATGATTGCAATTTTTTTAATCGAAGTTGTATCAAATCAAGTAGAAAATCAACTATTCAATCACTTGATAATTTAACCATGCACCACTAGCTAGAATTTACATGCTTTTTCAACATGCAGTTAAGTGTAACCATTCTCTTCTTCTAATCTCTAGAGTGTTAGAATAATTCCTACATATTAATTTAATATATTTTTTCATATTTTGAAATTATTCATTACCTAGGCTACTAATTTAATAGTAATATCAAAGTTTCTATTAGAATTTATGTGTGAAGATCTAGGCAAAGAATACATGATTTTATGTGTTGGAGTAGATGGTGTTATTGGCTACTAATTCCGCTATGGTAAATGTTGCAAATGATGGACCCACTAATTCCCCTACTAATTTAATAGTAATATCAAAGTTTCTATTAGAATTTATGTGTGAAGATCTAGGCTAAGAATACATGATTTTATGTGTTGGAGTAGATGGTGTCATTGGCCGCTAATTCCCCTATGGTAAATGTTGCAAATGATGGATTCGCTACTTTTGAGGGCCCTACATTGTTGATACACTAAAGCTCTTGTGCATGTATATAATGGATGGCTAGAAAATACACATGTAATACGGGATAAAGAAGGCAATAGAACAAAAAAAAGGAAGATGGATATAATGTAATAAAGATTGGGCTAAAAAAGAATGTGCAGAAATATGGCATTAGAAAATTCTAGCTTCACCTTGTTGCCCTTCCTCACAAGCACTTTATCTTTTCCTAGCATCTCTCAACTCTCCACTATTTCTTGCTTCTATTACTAAAATATCATCCCCTTTTTTTTTGGGAGGGGGTTGGGGGGGGGGGGGGGGGGGGAATTTCTACTTATGTTATGGGATCTTGATGTGTCAATGTGTTGCATAAGGAGACTAAAAGGTCTACTAGTCTTTAATGCAAAAATCCATGTGTCAATTAGCAGGAAATTAGGGCAAAATATCCTCATAAATAGGGGGTGAAATTCTATTTATGTCATAGATTCTCTAACGCGTCATCTTGTGGCACAGGAGGAGAGTAAAAGATTTAATTATCATAAAGTCAAATTTGGGGGGCGGGGGTGCCTTTCTTTAATGAAAAGTCGTTCAATGAATTTATAAAAGGAGGGGGGGAGTACCTTTTAAAAAAAGAGGTCTTTAAGAAGGAATTTTTGAGGGAGGGCAAAGAGGTGAGAGGTGATGGTCATGGGGATGAGATGATAGATGAGGTGGGAAAGGGGGGGATGCGCCGCAAGTCGGCAGCCAAGATCAAGCCGTCATGCATTCTTTTATTTTATTTTATCTTTTATTTGATTAAATTGTTTAAACCTTATTATTTGGCATTTGTTCCTACGTGCTTTTTTAGTATTCACTATTGCCCTCATATGCATGCTTTGGATGTAGCTTCTTGTTCCCTCTTTATCTTATATGGGGGTGATTTTAAGCGGGTTTGGGAGGGGGTTCTATGCAAAAGGCTCGTGTGCGGTTTCTCTTTTTTATGTTTTTTTTTCTCTAAGGTTTTATCTTAAACCTTATGCCATTAACTCCTCATTCATATGCAATCCTCGTAGGAATTTTCTTACATGTAGTCCCTATGAGAATTCATGTGTAGGCCTTACGAAACTTAATTCTGACATTCATTATTATGCATGGGTAAGGAACTGATGTGTATTCTCATGTGTGCAAATAAGTGTAGGTCTACATTTACCTAAGGATGAGTGCCCATATTGGAGATTTTCAATTTCTTTATAACAAGCGAGCATACACTTATTTACATGCATGCTCATACATACTCAAGGAAGTGTTCACATGGCAATTTTCTATTCATCGATTGGGTATATTATACTCTTGATGAAGAGGTACTTAAGCATGCAAAAATTATTGTGTACAACATTATCTAGGCTAGTGAACCAAGTTTGACCTTTTTCCCCTTCGATGACATATTCTAAAAGTCCATACATGTTAACTAGAGTCCTAGGGATACTATTAGCTTTCATAGATCTACTCAATTTTCTCTACAAAGAAATATGGATAATATCTTACATGGTTATTTTATATTTTATATGGCTTTATATAGTGGGCATTATATGAAGATCAGCTAGCTGTCAACACCACTTTGCTCAATGGTTGTGGTGCCCAACAAGCACTTGGCTAGGAGTTTGCTCAAGATGAGGTCTGTCTCAAAGGATCTCTCCCTATCAGTGTTTCGTCTAGCCCTTGCTCTTCGATCAATTTCTATGATTCGCTAAACTTCATCCAGCTCTATTTTTCCCTTTGCAATTATTTGTCCACCGTTCTTGCATATAACTAGAGATTTTGCAACAAATCCTTCCCCAATGATCTCTCCTCTCACAAATCTATGATTATGTCTTGCACTATTCTTTGGTGATGTGATCTGCTAGTTTGTTGATCATTGTGTGACTACTCTATTTGAATATTAGGAGGGAAAATCAATAGGATCAAAACCTAAACTGTATGTGTTTCAAACATGGTTATTGTCATCTCCTATGCTATTAAGTTTTTGATAAGATAGATGAGATTGAGTAGTTGATGGTAGCTCCTAGCAAAGACACCTCTCACCTCTAGGATTCGTCATAGGTTGTCTCAATAGTTGGCCGCGGTTTCTATGCATTAGTCTTCCTTACAAGCATGTAGTTGCAAGGTTAAGTGTATGGTTTTATGGTTTCTTTTTGGCGTGGTTTTTTAAAAATTGATTTAAGTTTATTCTTTGTCCCTTTTCAATTCAGTCATGTGTTCTTTTTAACATCAAACAATATTTTCCCTTTTTGTGCAAAATGGCAATGCATGGTGCACAATCAGGCTTTCAAATTTTCTCAAGCAGCATGAATGTATGCAATACAATTTCTTGTGATGTTGGTACTCAATCAAATCTTATTCTTTACAATTGAGCACAATGTGCAACAAGTATAAAACCATAGCATATTACTTAGCCTCTAGTTTTCTATTCAATGATTAAAGCCTTTCAGAATGTTAACTTGGTTCTTAAGTGATTTGTGCTTGACTCTTTAAGTCAGGTGATCACTCTGAATTGTTTATGTGAGTCTACCAATTTTCCATCTTCTCTACTCTCAGCTCAAGCTCATTCAAGATTGGCTTGAATTAACTCAACTCAAGTCTCACCGATATATGCAAGCTCTTGGAGGTCTTTTCTAGGAATTCAGAATTCACTAGAGTGGATTTTTCTTGTTATATGCCCAAGTGGTTGAGTTGCAAGAGTTTGTATACAGTGGTATCCAATGCTAAATCATAACTATGATGAGCTACAATAAATAGGCTAAAGAGTATCTACGTCCCCCAATTCAAGCAAGTATTGTCAACTGCTCCTCAACTACACATCGCACTACTAATACCTTGCACTCCCCATGCCTCATAGTTGAAACTATGATCACATGCTAGTTCTGTCATTCTAGGATTTGGACTTAATCTTTACACTTCTTGTGCTATCATGTCCCCGTGATATTGGTTAGTAGTCAAGCTCTTGCTGCAAGACTAGCCAACGTGTATCCTTGCTATCTCATTTAGGTTGTCCCTCGCAGCTATCACTTGCAATGTATCTCTAGTGTCTGAGTTAATTATTCTAGATCTCCAATTACGTCGAGGATGCAAGCAACCACATTCTAGGGTTGAAGTAACGTTGATTGACAAGATTATCATTCCTCCCCTTTGATACAAGGAGGTTTGTCTCTTTTTTAGCCTAGGTGTGGCTCTCTCCCCATAGTCAGCAAGTGCTTAAACTTCCACTTTGTGTGATCCCGTTGAGTGGCTGCTTGAGATGCATTTGTGACAACATTCCCTAATCACTCTATGTGAACAAGATCCCTATGCATCTATATTGAGGGGTAGCTAAATGCTCTTTGGCCTATGTGACACAACCCTGGATTTGGATGTAATTGGTTGAGTGTCAATGGCTCACACTTGGGAACGGATTTAGGTCTCATGTTGTGATCTCCTTGGGCAGCTACTAACGTTTGGCAAGAAATTTACTCTTAGGTTATTATGCTTAGATTCTCACCTGAGAATGTTATCAAACGTTTTGCAATCTATGATATGAAGAGTCAATATTGGTTGTCTCAAGTTGCGAGGGTTCCAAGTCTCAAGTCTTATATGTGTGCACTAAGATTTGGGTCATGCTATATTTGTGCAAAGTTGCCTAGGCCCTAACCTTCCAATGGTTGTTCTCTTCCTTTTGATTGGTTTTCCTCCTCTATGGTGTACTTTGGAAGAGGTTTGGTTGCTCTCAAGCAAGTCTAGGTTCCACTTTGAGCATGGGATTTGAATGGTTGAGTACAATACTAAATCTAGGTGTACCTTTAGGTTCTAGAATTGGTTTTAGAGCTACTTTGAAGGAGGCCAAGTCATGTGCCTTGCATGCAAGAGGTCAACTAAGGTGTAGACTAGTGCACATACTTGTTTGGATAGGGAGGTTTGGGTAGTCTCGTGATGAGCAAGCAAGACTAGTGCACATACTCGCTTATTGCGGAGAGGCATGGTAAGTATCAACTGCTTTTGGTACTTATAAAGCTCAAGGAAAGAAACTTGATTTAGATTAGATAATCCTTTGAAAATATATATTGTAAAAAGCATGGCATAACAATCTAATGCAATAACCAAGGTTAATTAAGACATGTACCTACTTAGCTCCAATCTGCTTTGTTAACCGCTTGAGCATTGCTCTCGAGGTGTTTACTATATGTATATTCTCCATATCTCATGCATTCAATGTCTATTTATAAATATCCTTATTTGTGAACATTTCATGAATAAAACATGATCCTTGTTTATTCAATTTGTAAATAATCCCTTTATATCATACCCTTTTGTATGTTAAAAATATATAAAAATGGTATCTAAAAAATCCCTTATTTTGAATCCATGTTATACATTCATATCCATGAGTGACTCCCCCCATGCTTTGCTCTATTGGATTTCCCATGCCCCCTTTGTCAACCAAAAAACTCCACTCCAATTTCTATTACTCCTCAAGTAGTGATCAAGGCTTTTGAATGCAGACCAAGGCATGGGAGACTCAAGTATGGCTCTTCAAGGGCCCTAATCAATCAAAAATTAGGAGTTTGAGAGCGGGCTTTAGAATTGATAGATTTGTTGACTGTAGCATTTGGCTCAAACTTTATGGTTTGAACTCTAGGTGAGATAGCCGAGTGATATATGTGATTGCGGTCGAGTGGTGGAGATGAACGATGATGGCAGTTACAATTGAATGATGGCGATCCAAATCAAGTTGTGATGGTGTTTGAAGACAAGTCTCCTACTCTTGAATCGAGAACGAGGAATACTGTGGTTTGAGGAAATTTGCTATGCTGGTAATCCCAAGACGAGTATTTTGATAATCCAGACTTGAGAGATGGTGTCGATTGGATTTACCATATGGCATCCAGAGAAAAGATATTCGATCCATGATACTACATATTGATCTATTGTCTGTGATGAGGACAATTCAATCAAAGCCTAGCTATGGTGGTGTTTTGGAACAAAACCGTCGATTTTTTATTCTCAAGGAAATTGGAAGATGGTTATCGAATCAATCAATTTATTCTCTGGGAAATTTGGAGCATGAGGTTGGTGGAATGATCAGTGTGATTTGCACTCGGATAATGGTGTTCCGATTCACCAGGTGACGATGGCATTCGATTCTCTAAGTTGTTTAAAGAGACGATAGTGGCGATTAACAAGGTGCCCAATCAAAATGATCTAGATGAGAAGATGAATATGGAGCATGAGTGTGGTGGAATGATCAGTGTGATTTGCACTCGGATGATGGTGTTCCGATTCACTAGGTGACAATGGCATTTGGTTCTCTAAGCTATTGAAAGAGACGATAGTGGCCATTAACAAGGTGCCAATCAAGATGATCTAGATGAGAAAATTAATATGGAGCATGAGGTTGGTGGAATGATTAGTGAGATTTGCACTCGGATGATGGCGTTTCAATTCACCAGGTGACGATGGCATTCAATTCTCTAAGCTGTTGAAAGAGACAATAGTGGCGATCAACAAGGTGCCCAATCAAGATGATCTAGATGAGAAGATGAATATAGAGCATGAGGTTGGTGGAATAATCAGAGTGATTTGCACTCGGATGATGGCGTTATGATTCACCAGGTGACGATGGCATTCGATTCTCTAAGCTCTTGAAAGAGACAATAGTGGCAATTAACAAGGTGCCCAATCAAGATGATCTAGATGAGAAAATGAATATGGAGCATGAGGTTGGTGGAATGATCTGTGTGATTTGCACTCGAATGATGGCATTCCAATTCACTAGGTGATGATGGCATTCGTGTTTCTAAGCTATTGAAAGAGACTATAGTGGTGATTAACAAGGTGCCCAATCATTTTGATCTAGATGAGAAGATGAATATGGAGCATGACGTTGCTAGAATGATCAATGTGATTTGCACTCGGATGGTGGCGTTTCGATTCACCAAGTGACGATGGCATTCGATTCTCTAAGCTGTTGAAAGAGACGATAGTGGTGATTAACAAGGTGCCCAATCAAGATGATCTAGATGAGAAAATGAATATGAAGCATGAGGTTGGTGGAATGATCAGTGTGATTTGCACCGGATGATGGCATGCGATTCACCAGGTGATGATGGCATTCGATTCTCTAAGCTGTTGAAAGAGACGATAGTGGTGATTAACAAGGTGCCCGATCAAGATGATCTAGATGAGGAAATGAATATGGAGCATGAGGTTGGTGGAATGATCAGTGTGATTTGCACTCAGATGATGGCGTTCCGATTCACCAAGTGACAATGGCATTCGATTCTCTAAGCTATTGAAAGATACGATAGTGGCGATTAACAAGGTGCCCAATCAAGATGATCTAGATGAGAAAATTAATATTAGCATGAGGTTGGTGGAATGATCAATGTGATTTGCACTCGATTGATGGCGTTCCGATTCACTAAGTGACGAGGGCATTCAATTCTCTAAGCTGTTCTAGTAAAATTTTCAAGCTCAAATCAATATAAATGCCTAACTTTCTAACAAGAGAACTTTTATTTCAAATTGAAATTTGAGTGTACTCCAAAAATAAAAGTTCTATAACTACCTTTTACAAAAATGTATAATTTATATTAGAGATATGTTTGACTAAATACATATAGTTCTATGTTATCATCTATCAAGATTAGCCTTTTAAATCAATTTGGTAATTTTGTAAAAGATATTTTATCTCATCATTTTCAACTATTGATGTGATCAAATGTCCATTTTTTTCAGGGCATATATAATTAATATAATTTGTGGATCATAAAAATATTAAAGATGTTTTTTATGTATATTATTCTAATTATTAATGTTTTTGGAGATATTTCAACCCTAAGATATTCATAACTCTAATTTTACTTCAGTGATCAAAATAAAAGGTTTATGCATTTACATTCATTAACAATTATTTTCTTTCACATATCTATATTTCATCTATATTAAGTAGCTAATATTTGTTTACACCTTGTGTCCCTGCCCTTGATTATTGAAGTTTCCTTCCCTATGAGGATTTCAAGGAGCATTAACGTAGATGTTTATTCCCTTGTTATGGTAGATGAGCTCCACCACTAGCTTCTCTAGGTAGATGATGCTGAGCTGGATTTACTATTATAGCTAGTCCCATTCGAAGGTGATCCAGATGAGATGAGCCTGGACTCCTTCAAGTTCAAGTTTATGCTATGACTTAGCAGTTAGGAGGGCATGGATCCAGTGCCAATGCTTTGGAGAGAGAACCTTAGACTGACTTAGGCGCGGTGGGTAATACTAGCCAACTTCATGATATTGAAGGTGGGGGTGGAGGTGTTTTCAGAGAGTAGATCATTACAATTGGGATCACTACCTCTCTAATCTTGGCATGAGTCATCAAATTTGGGGAGTCCACCTCTAGATTCTAGCACAAGTTTTATTCGACTTCAGCCTTTAACTTCAACCTTGGGCCAAAGTTAGGTACTCTGGTGGTGCTTTGGGGCAAGGTGTGGGTCTACTAAATCATGGCATGGGTGAAAAATGCTAGCCTTCTTCATGGCCCACTCTAGCCCTCTCTTCCACTATAGGATGTGTTGCCAAAGAAGATAAAATTTTGCCTTCCAGTCTAATTGTTCAAGTTTAGCACCACATGTTGAAGGACCTAGATTCCCTCTATCGCTTCTACATTCCATCGCTCCAATGCCATGTAGTGCGCCACCATGAGCTGCAACTTGGGATCATAGGAATTTGTGCCTGTGGTGGAGAAGTCAACGAAGTCAACAACTGAGGGTGGTTGCGATGCATCTTTCTGACTAATGGGATCCTCTGGGGCAATTTGCTTACTGTTGTTAGTGGGCAAGGGGCATGTACCTTGTTTGTTTGATCGTCGCTAGTGATCCGGGTTTTTAATAAAATAGATTTCTACCACAAAATTTGGCCAAAATCCCTATCAAAAGCCTTATCATATCACTTTGGGTTTACTCTTCAAGCACTAGGTATGCTACATTATTGCTTCTCGGTTATGATAACTCTAGCAAGTTGATGAACAAGTTCTTAGGAGGGATGTCAATGTAAAGGGTAAAAGGAAAGGATTATCTTAGTGAAGATGGAAATAGATCACACCTTTGAGTTGAGTGAGTACATATATTTTTCCAAAGGACTCGCCTCCAACTACATGTGGGTTCCACCTACATCACCAAGATTTGGAATCTATCACCATCATTAGAGGACACCTCACCCTTGTACACAAGTCAATATCCACATCATGTTGTCATTTGGATCTTACACAAAAGCTTACAAGCATGGATCCCCTCTGTCACATGTTTATATGTGTTTATATATATATATATGAGAAACTATAGTCAAAGTACCTTTTGGAAGCCGTTTTTTATAATTTCAATAAATTCCAAAGGAAAGTGAATTTTATGAAAATTCTTGCAATACCCAATCGGTTTTGACTAGCTCTACAAAGTTGCAGAAGAAACTTTTTTCAGATTCTTCACTGATTTGAGGTTACAAAGACGCAGACTGTTGGCTATATGCAATTTTCTTCTCTCTTTCACCACATCAGCTTCCCATTTTATCTTTCTTGTAAATATATTATAATAATATGCTTTGGTCACCCACATCTTGTAATCTAGCTTCCTTTCTCTAGCTTGTCTACCACCACTCTTGGCTTCTTGCTTGATGACAAGGTGAGGACTTGTCCCATCCACTATTCTCCATATTTTCAAAGATGCCATACATAATCTAGGATTATGTTAATAAAAAATATTAGCTTAATCTAATATCTCATGGAGGCTATATAAGGAGCCCATGGAGATGTAAAGAAGGACAATGAAAATGACAAGCACATGAGAGCACTCTAGAACACCCTCATGCTAGTCTGTCTCTTTGAGATAAGCTATGAGTGAGTCTCTTTTATTATGTAACATAATGGCAAGCTTCTTCTACCTCTTCTCCCCTTGTTTCCCCCCCCCCCCCTCTCTCTCTCTCTCTCTCTCTCTCTCTCATATTCTAATATAGTGTCTAAATCATATGTACTCCTATGTACTCTCTTCTAATTCTCCCTCTACATTCATACTTAAACTTATTAAGTAAGACTTGCCATATGCTCTATTGGTTGGGAATCCTTATTTCCTCAGACTATATATATATTCATGGGAGAATTTAGGAGAGCCATCACCTCTCTTAACCTTCCATCATCTTCATTTCCATTAAGATGGGCTACAAATTCTCTCTCGTGAAGTTGTGTTTTTTATTCTTTCCATTCTCTTTAAGGAAAGGGATGTCCTAGCCCATTCTCCCTTTGGCTAGGTGGTGCCCCTCTTTAGCTCTCTTAGTGGGGATTGGAGGCTGGGTAGGTAAGAGACAACCCATTCATCTTTTCAGCCTTCATTTTTTGTGTCCCCCACTGAGGAGTTCTCAAGATACACTCTACAATTTCTATGAATGAATAAACATATAAGGAGTTGTCCTCTTCTTCAACGAATGTTATCAAGGGATCATTAAGGAGGAATCTTCATCAAATCTTATTCAAGGGATTCATTGCTCAAGAGTACTACTATGGTTTCCAAAAGAAGCTCAAGAGAAAAAGAATCTTTATCAACAAACGGCACAGTAAAGAAAGCTAATTACACACACCCTTCTTTGCTTCAAGAGAAATCTTACTCTCATTAAGTCTCTAGGTCAAGGCATTGCGTTGAGTGCTTGGTGTCTAGTATAGAGACACTCCTTGAGAAGCCTCGTCTTCAAGTGGTAAAGGTGCTTTCGAATTCAAGGATTAACAAGTTTTTGGAGGGGGAGTTACACATCAATGGTGTGCGGTATTGACGAGAGTCTACATATGGTGATGCCCTTCAACTACTGCCAGCAAGAAGGCTCAAAGTAATTGAGAAGGTAGCTATCGAAGCCTATGAAATTTACAAGGCTGATGATAGTCACACCAAAGCTAGGCTAATCACTAGTGAGAAAATCCTTCGCATCTCTTGAATGGTTGGATCTAAGAGGCCAAAGCTTCAACTACACGCTTCATGAAAGTTTGTAGTGGAAATTTGTAAGTAATGCATAAATAAATACTCCTATTTTCTACAACTTTCAATTGGTTCAAAACATTAGGGTGGATGTGTGCATTAGTAAAAATGTACATTTTTAGCAAAGGTTGGTCTTCTATTTTGGAGCTGAGAGGTTGAGAGAGATCTTGTTGTCCCCTGATCCCATAATATTCTCTATTTTGGATTATAACATCTCCTTTAATGTGCACATATTCATTCTACTCTAAGTGCATCCCATGAACCATAGATATTGGTACGGACCTATCCGTCCTCTTGCTAGGCAAATGGTGCACATAATAGTTAGCACAAAGCTCAGGTTCCAAAATATCATAAGGGGCTTATTGGGCCCTCGTCGTCTTGTTGAAATTAATGCATCTGTGAATCCATTTATTCTACCCTTAATAAGATATGACTTGGGCCTAGACGTGTTCATCTTTGTTTTGTATTGAGCTAGATCAACATTTTCCTATCATGGCTTTTCCAAGCTTTTTTGGGCACAAAGGGGAGAAAGCTCTAGACTTTTTGGATGACTTAAAAATGGCATTCCTAGTCATAGGCCGGGATGATAAAGCAACCAAAGTATGGGCCTTCTCTTTAGTTCTAAAGGGTGATGCTCAAGTTTGGTATCAAGCTCTCTCGGAGGCTACAAGGGGTAACTGGAAGGATCTCAAGACCGCATTCTTGCATGAGTACTAAATTCAACTAAAGGCTTTCAAGTTGATTAGTAATGCATTGTAGAAGCTCTTGCTGTGGCATCTCTGATTTAGGTGGAGCCGTTGCTATTTCTCTAGGCCTTAGCATGGCTGGTAAAACCTGCATGGGATCAACTCCCCCCTTCAACTGGGCTTGATACTTCAGTTTCCTATCTTTCTCCCTAGCATAAGTGAGTGATTCTTCATAGGATGTTGGAAACTTGCCTTTGACCTTTTCCCTTAGTAGAGGATGAAGTCCAGCCAGAAAAAAAATATTTCTTAAGGCAATCAGGTACTCTCTCTCCTTCGGTTAAGGAGGCTGTCCATTTATTTCACAATTTTATAAATATGCCTTCATATCCTTGGTACTCCCCTGGTAAGGTTTGGCAAAGATCTAGGAGTTGTCTCCAAATATCTTCGGGAGGCTCTATAGGGAGTATGGCCCCCTCCCCTCGCACATTAAGGCAATCGAGGTCCAAGGAGATAAGAAAGAGAGTATGTTTGCTATAATTGTGGGGAGATTAGCAATGGTATGTACTTTTGCCCTCATCCGAGGCATCTACTAGGAAATGGATTCCAACCAAGGAGGGGACAACAAGTGACACCACCTAGGGAGAGGCTTGTTCCACTGAATCCAGAGCCTCCATCGCCGATTCAAGTTCTCCAGCATCCTCGATCACTTGTAGAGGTGCCACCCTTGCCTGTGCAGCCCCCGCCAGAGAATTGTGATGTCAGGATGATCAGTTTGGATGAGAGTAATGTCAAAGGGAAGGCCAAAGTAGCAGATTTTGAAGAAAGGCCGGTGAAGAAAGCCCGTAGAATTGAGAGGATGGAGCCTACACCACTAGAGGAGGTTGAAAATATGGAAGAAGAGGCAGAATCTTCAAAGGTGCAAAGACATGTAGCAGTAAAAAGAGGAGGGCTCGCTCACACCGACGCATCATTTTCTTGCTGATGTGAGGGATCAAGGGCCAAAATTTTCATGGCCACAATTACTACATCTATCTCCAATAGTGTGGTGACAATGGTCAAAGATGATAAGCATTAGACCCATGAAGAATAGACACGTAAATGCATGTGGGAGCTCTTACTCAACCGCCAAGACCCACGGACCGCTTATTGCTTCAAGTGTTCTAAGCCAAGCACTAATGGCTACCTCTCACATAGCTGACGCACTACCTATCCGTGAGTGTAGTGAGCTTACCTCCATACTGATTGAGTTGCCTCCTCTCCTACACACTCCGATAGCTCCACAATCCAAGTGCAAGCTTCAAGGAAGCTCCATCCTCAAGCTCCACACTCCAAGCTCCATTTCCGCGAGCAAGAGAAGAGAAGGGAAGGGAAGGGAAGGGAAGGGAAGAGAAGAAGAGAGGAGAAGATGGAGAGAAGAGAATAGAAAAGAAGAGAAGATGGAGAGCTTCTCCTCCCTGGTCCCTCACCCTCACACACTCACTCCCTCACACTCTCACACTCCCTCCCTCAAGAGCACACACATAAGCAAGGTGAAAAGAAGAAGAGAAGAAGAGAGGACTCTTGTTAAGTCATACACCAAAGAATGAACTTCTCATTCACTTTTCAACTTTATAAACAAAACCCTAAATCCCTTTTGGACAGTCATCCCCTTATCCCCTTTTTACATGGTCGGCCATGGCCTAGGCCCTTTTTCCCATTGTCCTCCTATCTTCCTAGCTTCCTTTCCTACACCTACATTTATAATTGCACAGGTGAGAGCCTGGCACTCTTAAAATAAATCATGGTACACCTTGCACTTTTTTACAACAGTATAGACTCGCGCTTTTTCTCATGCGCCTTTTTTCTTGATTTAGGACTTTTATGCACTTCTTGTGTTTCCAGATTCTTCTTGGCGCACCTTCATCTTCTATTTCACTTTTTCCTTGGCCTTGTCTTCTACTTTATATTTTCCAACTTTTCCATCTTGTTCGTTTGACGGTTAACATTATCCCCCTTCTAGACGAGTGCCAATCCCATGGCACTCACAGTCGTAGGTAGCATGCTTTAGCATGCACCAAAGACGTGGGTGGCAAGGATGTCCGTGGTTGCCTTGGAGGATTTTTGGTGGTGGGCAGATGAAGGTTATTGGGGTCACATTGTTGGCATGGGTGGCTGGTGTCAAGAATCGCATGATGGGGGAATGTGCTTGAGCTGCTGCACCAAACACACACACTATATACACAAGAGGAAGCTCACTCAAGAACACAAGAAGAGAGATGAAAACCAAAATGTTTTCTTGCCGGTTTTTTCTTCTTCTACACCACACTATACAATGTACACCAAGTATAGATAAGACACAACATAAAGGAAAGTGGCCTTATAAGTCAAATAGTGCATAACCGGCTACACTAATCGACTGGTGTTATATCTTTGCCAGCTGTAGGTAGGTGTAACAAACTAAATATAATAAGTGATAAGTCAGTGGCCATGTGAGTATCATAATGACCACCAACGTGCTAAGTGTAGATGTGCGGACTCATCTAGCCAGGTGGTCCATCATCAATGTCCGCATGTGTTGAGCTTGCCATCTCAACACTCCCCCACAAGCTCAATTCTATCTCTACAACTCTAAGTAAGCTTCAAAACTTTCAAAGCTTCTCTACACCCAATGCCTTTGTGAAAATGTTAGCTATCTAATCTTGTGTGTTGATATATACCAAGTCAATCTCTCCTGCAAGTACATTCTCTCTCACAAAGTGGTACTGCACCTCAATGTATTTTGTCCTAGCATGGAACACTGGATTCCTAGCTAGGTGTATGCTGCTCATGTTGTCACAATGAATAACAACTGGACCATCTCCCTGCACGTCCAAATCACCTAATAACTTTTGCAGCCATACCACCTCACATGCTGCCATAGCAGCACCTCTATACTCAGCCTCTGTACTCAATATAGCAACTGTAGGTTGCTTTTTGTTGCTCCATGTAACTGCTGCACTACCAAGGGAAAACACGAATCCACTTATAGATCTTCTATTTGACATGCTACCAGCCCAATCTGCATCTGTGTATCCAAAGACATGTACGTCCTTACCTGCCTCATAAAAAAGTCCATAACGTAAAGTGGACTTCACATATCTCAATATACATCTAATTGCATCCAAATGAGGCTTTCTAGGCATTTGCATAAACTGACTAATAAGGCCAACAGCATAGCTCAAATCTGGTCTTGTGATAGTCATGTAAATCAAACTCCCTACTATCCTCCTAAACATAGTAGGGTCTTCTATCTCATCCCCAATGTTAGCACTAAACTTCACATTTTACTCCAATGGTACTGAAAGAGGCTTACATGCTGTCATACTATACTTGGATAACATATCCAAGCCATACTTCCTTTGGGATAGCCATATACCCTCATCACATTTGATCACCTCAATACCAAGAAAGTATCTCAGCTCACCCAAATCCTTCATCTCAAACTTCTTCTTCAAGAAGTCCTTAACTTCAACAATCCCATTGTCACTGTCACCTGTAATAATCAAGTCATCCACATAGATAACTATGATGATCAAACTTGCATCTCCCTTTCTCACATAAAATGAGTGATCAGCATCGTCAGAAATACAAAATCCAATATTGACAAGATACTCTCCAATCTTGTCAGACCATGCTCTAGGTGCTTGCTTCAGCCCATAGAGCGCCTTCTTTAACATGCACACATATGTGGGATGCTCTAAATCCTCATAACCTGCTGGCTGCTCCATATACACTTCTTCTTGCAATTCACCATGCAAGAAGGCATTCTTAACATCCATTTGCTGCAAACTCTAACCTTTGGCTGCTGCTGCCAAGGTAATCACACATCTAACAGTTGCTATCCTAGTAATTGGACTGAATGTCTCTTCATAATTTATGCCATATGTTTGAGCATAGCCTTTTGCAACTAGCCTAGCTTTATACCCACTAACTAAACCATCTGCATTATGCTTGACTTTGTAAACCCACTTACAGCCAATAGCTTTCTTACCCTTAGGTAAGGGTACCAAATCCCAAGTCTTATTGGTTTCTAATGCATTCATCTCCTCATCCATTGCTACATCCCAATGAGCATGACTAACAGCATCCTCAAAACAAGTGGGCTCAACATCCTCAACTAGTTTCACCATATAAGCATAATGGTGAGATGCATAACCTTCAAAACCAAATATTTTAATAGGGTATCTGACCCTGCTAGATCTGCATACCACCAGATCACTGAATGGAGCCTTTACATTACTATGAGCTCTCTGTACACCTAGTGTCCTGACTGAAAGAATATCAAGCTCATCATCCAAACTCTCCGAACCACTAGAATCTCCATCCAATCCCAAATGACTAGTAGATGCATCATTACCATCCAACACTTTCTTCTTTCCTTTTTCCTTCCCTGCAACACTTATAGATCCACCTGAAGATGTGAGGCTACTCCTTAGTCTCCCAAACCAAGGGCTCACTATAGGTGTAGTACCAGATGATGTTTCTGGTCCACTAAGACTCCATGATTCTTGTTTATCTTTTTGTATGCAGCTATCTTGATCATTATCATCATCCAAAACATCACCAGTAGGTGTATACCAACTTTCCATCTCATCAAAGATAACATCCCTGCTCACTCTGAACTCACCTGTGACAGGGTTATAACAGGGATACCCTTTCTGGTCTAAATAGTATCCAACAAGAACACATTTTTTAACCTTTGGATCAAGCCTCAGACCAAAAATGTTTGGGCATATTCTTTTCAGCCATTAATACTCGTGCAACTTCTGCAATATGCCTGTTTTTTCTTTCTGCAACACCATTTTGCTGTGGGATATACCTATAAGTAAATTGCCTCTTTATCCCATGAGTCCTGAAGAAGCCATTGAACTCATTAGAGAGGTACTCTCCCCCTCCATTTGATCTCAAGCACTTTACTTTTAAGCCTGCTCAAATACATCATTTTTTTCCTTCATGAAGTATACCCATAACTTCCTTGAACAATCGTCAATAAATGTAACAAAGTATTTGCTGCTACCAAGAGATACATTCTGTGTAGGGCCCCAAACATCTATATGCACCACATCAAGTATTTTTCTACTCACTTCTCTGTCATGCGAGAAGGGTAATCTTGCCTGCTTACCAAACTGGCATGCTTCACAGACTTTATGCAATTCTGCAACTCTAAAAGAAGGCAACCCTGTAACCAATCCTCTAGACTGCATGAATTTCAACCTTTGTACATTTGCATATCCAATACATTTATGCCATATTTCAATATTTGCAACTACTCCTTTTCCTTCAGCATACATAGCAGCATCCATTGCAGGAATTCCAGCATCTAAAGTGAAAATTTGGCCAACTCTACTTTCTTTTGCGACCAACCTGCACTTATCATTAAAGTCTTCTACAAAACAACCTTTTGCATTGAATCGGACATGCAACCCCTGCTCTACCATTTGGCCAACAGACACTAGATTCTTTGTAATTGATGGCATATGTAATACATCTGTCAGACTCTTTGTCTCGCCATCATACAAGGACAAGGGAACTTTTTCAATGTGTGAAATTGGGTAGCATGAATCATCACCCGTCTGCATATAACCTGGATTTTATAAGTCCTGCATCTCTCCAAACCATTCAACATGACTGGTCATATGATTAGATGCACCTAAATTGACATACCATACATCATCATGTGTCTCCTTTCCTGTAACTACATTCATCATATGATGCATAATAAACAGATGCTTATTTTTTCTTCATTCTATCGTGAAGACGATGCATAGTTTCCTCGCTGCAATTTACCACTGCAAATATCATCCTTCTTTGCATAAAAATTGGCTGCAATATGTCCTGTTTTGCCACAATAATGGCAAAAAATAGCAGAATTTCCAGGGCCTCTGTTCTGCCATCCACCTCTTCCTCTAGAGCTTCCCCTACCTCTAAAGTTTATTCTACCTCCAGAAACCTGCATTTCACCAAATTGTTGACTGAACATGTTTTCTTGGTTATCGCCAGCACGTCCCATACCACGGCCTCTTGAAGAGGATCTACCACGTCCCCTTCCTGAACTCGAGTAAAATTCTTGAACATATTCACCATTTCTTTCAAACGAATCACCTTGCATATTGATCTCTTCAGTGATCATGAAAGAGATCAGTTCATCAAAATCTGGAAATGGCTTCCGTACATATATTGAAGTAACAAATGATTTACATGCCTTCTCATTGTTAAGGCCACTTAGAGTGGATGAAACCAAATCATCATCATCCGGCATTGCATCAATCGCTCCTAAAGCATCTGCAATGCTCCTCACCTTCAACACATACTCATTGACAGACATTTTCCCTTTCTTCAAGGTATTCAACTCTTGCTTGAGTTAAATCTTTCGTGCCTTTGTATTTACTGAAAACATGCTCTCAAAAATTGTCTAAGCTGCATGTGAAATTTCTATATTCCTGATATGTCCCAGCATAGTATTATCAATGACTGCAGATAGCCAATACATCACCTTTTTGTCTTTCGTATTCCACTCTTTCCATACTTTTAACTCATCTGCCAGTCGGCAGCTCTAGCTCCTTTTCTTCACCTAAGACAAACTCATAAAGGCCCTTTCCAATGAGAAAGTTCATCACACGGAACTTCCATGAAGGGTAGTTATTCTTGTCGAGCTTCTCAATAATGGGATTTCCACTATTCTTTGCCATTATCACAAACAAGGATACAACACAACAAGCTAGTCTTCTGTAATCTTTCACAACACGTGCATAGCAATACACCAAGCAACCTTTTTCACTGATTGCTTAATAGTACATGTAATTTGCAACCTGTTTGCAGATAAACCTTATGTTTGCTTCCTGTAAACACCTCAAAAATTATAGATTCGCAATCTGTAACCTATGCACCCACTTTCGGTCAATACAGCTGAAATCACAATGTACCTTGAAACTATTGTCCGCAACCTTGTGGCTCTAAAATGTGGCCTGAAATAGCCTCAGACGCCCAAAATAGCTGCAGGACAGGCCTAAAGGACTATTTGTAAAATATACAGTGATCTGCTTGCACACAAAATCTCACAGTAATTTGAGATTTTTGCTCAACCCTACTTCCAGTGCCTCCACTGGCACTATCCGAGAGAGAGAGTGGAAGAATGAGAGAGCTTCTTACCCATTGCTTGCTTGCTCAAGCCTTCTTCTTCTCCTTCACTTCAGCCTTTGAAATCAGCCTCTCTTAGTGGCGCGGCTCTGATACCATGTCAAGAATCAGGGGATGTGCTTGAGTTGCTGCGCCAAACACACACTGTATACACAAGAGGAAGCTCACTCAAGAACACAAGAAGAGAGATGGAGGCCAAAACGTTTTCTTGCTAGTTTTTTCTTCTTCTACACCACACTATACAATGTACACCAAATATAGATAAGATACAACATAAAGGAAAGTGTCCTTCTAAGTTAAATAGTGCATAACCAACTACACTAATCGGCTGGCATTATATCTTTGCCAGATGTAGGTAGGTTGATGGGACCTAAAATGGACCGGCACTGGCTATGGCACTAGCCGGACCTCATGCTCATGACACACAAATACCCTCACGACCTCGCGGACCAGGAGCGTCAATCTAATGCTAAAGGACAACTTGCTCTAAAGCCTAACTCATGCGTTTATAGTTTCATCATTTTGTAGTCCAACGTTTTCCTTTCTATAAACTCCACAGAGGGAGAACCTATACACATTGGCAATGCCATGATCAAATACATGGAGGTAACCTCTCGGTAGAAACACCGCGGCCCCACTGCAGCTCTCCTACATCGTAGGGATTGGGCCCTTGATGCGCTGCTCAACATACAACACAACCGAACACAAACTCCTCTCTTTTATATTTCGAATCCAGGAGATATACCATGTGTTCTTACTTAACAGTCCCTTAGGAAACCGACCCTCTATCCTACGGCAAGGGATAATCTCACACTCTCAATCATGGGTCCAATTCCTAAGAAAACAATTGCTATACAGTCCAAGAGCTTTTCCATTGATACCATGAACTATGCATAGTGCATAATATGAATGGTTTAGTACACAAACAAAAGAAAGTCAGCATTGTGCATTGTGCGAAACCAATCTTTTCATGATTTCCATGCTAACGTTTATGTAATGAGAACAGACATCGAGCCTTACGCTCATACTGTCTTTCCCTTTATTTTAAAACAACGTTCTATAGGCATAATGCAACACATAAATCAAATTTCAATTTATATTTTGACACTCAACCTCCCCTCTCACCCTACTGTTTAATGTTTTGCATTCATTGATAGGTGAAAGAGTCGTTTTATGTGTTTTAATTTATAAAGAAAGCAATAAACATGAACGAAAACATAGAAACGAGGGTAAATCGAGATCAACCTCATGCTCTACCTTCATTATACATTGCACAAACACATATGTAATTTTCTAGAATTTTTCTTTTACCGTTTCCTAATTTTCTCCCATTCAAAACCCATTTTTTACCATTTTTTGATATTTTTCCTCTATTTTCTTCAATAAAAAAATGACTAGAAATTAAGATTGATTGTGGGTTGTGGCCCTTAGGTTCCTTGACAGTAAAATTTTAGGTTTTGTAGAAATAATGTCTCATATTTTCCATTCATTTTGCAAAAATCCCCATTTTTACCCCTTAAACACGCGTTTTACGGGTTTTATACCATTAATTTCAGTCATATCACTTATAATTTTCAGATTTTCAAATTATAAACTGTTGAAACTCATAGCAAACAACATCATAGTGCATAATCAGCCCATGGGAACAATATTTCATCAATCAAATAGCATAAAAACTCATTTTTTCTTCATAAAAATTGAAATACCGCTTAGGCTTCATGTCTCGGGATCTCGGTTTTGGTGCGGGACTGCGGATCAGTCCACATTCAATGTCCAACATCTTCACAATCAGCAATCTTCATGTCTACATAGATCCAAAAGTAATCCGGTCCCAACCGGACAAGCTTTCCTTCACCATTCTTCATTTTCCTCTTGCACACAAGTACAGCCCCTTAGGGGAGAGAGAGGGAGGAGAGAGAAAGACTAGAATTGGCTCTTCTCATTCAGGCCACCATTGGACGGGCGAAGGATGGCGATAAGACCGACAAAGGGGGAGAAGATCGGGGCCATGATCAGTTGCATAGGTTGTTTACAGGCTGCCATCTCCATCTCCCCATCATATGGCGCAAATTTCGGTGTGAAGCAGGTGTCATTTTCTTCATCCTCTCTCTCTCCACGATTTGTTGCAAATGTCATGTGGCATATAATTTTAGGAGGCTCCCAAAAGGCACAACCCATTTGGCCCAAAGTTTGGCCACCTTTCAAATCTTGACCGATTTCTTGGCCATTTCCCCGTCCGGCATCCAAATCGAGCTCTGAAAAATCCTGGGCGTCTGGCTTGACATCCTGCATTGACTGGCAATTCCTGAAAACCCGCATGACAGTTTGAAAAATTATCAAAAATCCACAAGTATTGCTCAAGTGCCTTTTAAAAGTCGTATTTCACTTGGTGCTTAAAATCGTCCTAGCTGGAGCCACCACCTTCGATATTGAATATTTTTCCCCTAAATTCTGGATTTTTTTGCAAATTTTAGGCACATTCCAGGCTCAAAAATTCGCTCTCATTGGTCTAACAAACTAAATATAATAAGTGATAATTCACTGGCCATATGAGTATCATAATGACCACCAATGTGCTAAGTGTAGACGTGCGGACTCATCTAGCCTGGTAGTCCATCATCAATGTCCGCACATGTTGAGCTTTCCATCTCAACAACTGGTGGTAGGGTGGTTGGAGTTGGGGGTAGGGCTATTGGTTGTTGGGAATTGTGCTGGGACTGGCATAGGTGGTGGTTTGTGGGGATTCTGCACAGGCCGATTGTTTGGTGGGATTGCATGATAGGAATGGTCAAGATGTCAGAATTGAGTAATGATGAAGAGCTAAGGATGCATTTGATGGAGTCTTTGGTACCTGCGATTGAAAACCTCTCATATGTGGTCTCTCCCTGGGGGTAGTGCTAGTCTTCTTATCATGCACAAGATGTAGTTTGATTAGTTTGGGAGACAGGTCGAACTCTAAGTAAGTTGAGGGTATTGTCTTGCACTTGAGGACCCAAACGTAGTTAGAAGACCACGGGTCTGGTTCCTTGTAACAATGTGTGGATGAAGCAAAGTTGTCCATGTTGAGGAGAAGTACACATGAAGGTGTATGAGACATCCTTTGCGTTGTGACAATACAATGTAGCATAATTGAACACATTGACACCGAAATTTTAGTAGCTAGTAGCTATTGGGTTTGCTCAATGAGTACAGTGTACTTTTCATGGCCATTCGTGCGGTGCTTACCACGATCGATTCCAATGATACTAAGGCGGAGTGCAAAAAGGAATCGTGCAAATGGGTCAGGATGACAGGTCTAGCTCCCTAGGTATGTCCTACCCTTGATGTGCCCTAAACAATTGTGGGGGATGTGTAGAGGGCTAGGGGATGTATCCTTGATGTGTAGAGATCACTGGGCGTACCTAATTTGAGGACCCCTACTGTCATGTTGTGTTTGTGAGTGCTTTTTTCTTTTCTTTTCTTGTTTTCTTTTTCTTTTTCTTTTTCTTCTTTCCTTTTCTTTCCCACTTTTTTTTTAAAGAATAACATGAGTACAACCATTGCAATACATTGAGGCTATCAATCTTTCAATTGGATCGGGAAATGTCGAGATTCAAAGGCTGTGAAATTGGATATTATAGAGATGATTGTGTCCCAACCTCATTGCTAAAGGAATAGTTGTTGAGATGGGAAGATACATTGGAAAAACCTCTTTATAATGTGCGATGTTGGTACAATTGAGGTAACAGCTATACCGTGAGTGCCAAGTGTAGAGTTTGACCCAAAGAGAGAAAGTGGCCACCACTGATCATGCTTTGGGCCATGCGACGTGGGCGATCGGCAAGGGTGATTTTTTCTTTCGATGGTGTGGCTTCGTCATGGCTCTTTGTGAGGTTGGTGGTCTTGCGGTGATTGGGCATTGAACACTTTCGTACAAAGACATGTTCTTAACCCTCAAACGAACGAAGGTGGAAAATCTGGAAAAGCTAAAGCAAAAGACAAAGAAAAAGGCCAAGGCAAAGAGAAACGGAAGATAAAGACGCACAAGGAGAAGAGTCCTAAATAAGGGAGAAAGGTGCACAAGGAAAAGCGCAAGTCAAAACTTTTGTAAAAGAGCGCAAGCGCATCATAGTTTAATTCAAGGAGCGCAGCGCTCTCACCCGTGCAATTTGTAAATGTAGATGGGCGGTGGAAAAGAAGCTAGGAAGATAGAATGACAATGGGAAAAAGGGCCTAGGCTATGGCCGGCCATGTAAAAAAGGGAAAAGGGGGATGACTGCCCAAAAGGGATTTAGGGTTTTGTATATAAAGTTGAAAAGTGAATGAGAAGCTCACTCTTGTGTGTGGCCAAAAGTAGCTCTCCTCTTCTTCTTCTTCTTGCTTGCTTGAGCTTGTGCTTGAGAGAGGGAGTGTGAGAGTGTGAGGGAGTGAGCGTGTGAGGGTGAGGGACTGTGGGGTGGAGAAGCTCTCCATGTTCTCCTCTCTTCTTCTCTTCTCTTCTCTTCTCTTGTCTTGCTTGCGGCAACGGAGCTTGGAACATGGAGCTTGAGGATGGAGCTTGCTTGAAGCTTGCACTTGGATCGTGGAGCTACCGGAGTGCGCAGGAGAGGAGGTAACTCGAACGGCATCAAGGTAAGCTCACTACACCCGTAAGGTAGGCATTGCGCGTCGGCTATGTGAGAGGTAGCCATTAGTGCTTGGCTTGGAACGCTTGAAACAATAAGCAGTCCGAGGGTCTCGGCGGTTGAGTGAAAGCTTCCACATTTTGGTTCCGTTGCCAGGACCAACGGATTCAAGCCTTGAGTGCTTGCGCGCTTCGAATCGAGCATTGGAGTAGGGTTTTTCCCGAACCGGTGCTTGAGGTAGATAGGTAGGAAGCGAGGGGGTTGAAGAGGGTATTCGATCTCCTTGGCAAGTAGGTTTTTTGCTTTCTTGAGATTTATGTTGTGAAATGGAGTAGTGTAGGTCTTTATTTTGTGATCTGAATGCATTTAGGATAGAAAAAAACAAAGAAAAAACAAGCAAACAGTAGGGTTTTCTGTTGCTGTATATCAGGCTAAAACAGGGAAACAGGGGACCAGATTCAAGTTTCTGGGTGAGACAGGGACATGGAACTAGCTGTAAGGTTCTGCAGCAGTGGGAAAGGACCTTAAGAGGCCTGGGAGGCTAGGACAGACCACATTTCCTCGGTTGGCCGAGAGAGAGAGAGAGAGAGAGAGAGAGAGAGAGAGAGAGAGAGAGAGAGAGAGAGAGAGAGAGAGGGAGAGAGAGAGAGAGAGAGCTTCTGTCTCACAGGACGAGGAAGCGCTACCCCGATTTCTAGGCGCCAGCGATTCGTGCTGCTCCAGGTGAGTCTGGTGTTTTCCAATAAGTGCTCTAAATCAGATCTAGGAAGTCTGTGGTGATTGTGTGCAGTAGACAGTAAGGAGGGGTCAAACGCACCGGAGTCATGGCTCAAACGCGCAGGAATTGCGCCCACCGCCGATGCAATCGGACCAACTCGCAGTGGTCTGATTCCCAGAATCGGACCACCCGAGTTCTAGAGTCAAATCATCCGACTTCCAGAATCGGACCGTCCAACTGAGGGAGTCGGACCAGACCTGTCCGATTCCTAGAATTGGACAGCTCGATCGGACGTGCCACATGGCACTCGGACCACTGAGATTCGGACCAACCCGTCCGACTCGGACACTCAGACACTCGGACCAGTCCAAAATCGAACCAGCAAGAATCGGACCACCCTGTCCGGTCCGATTCCCAGAATCTGACCACTTTGAAAATCAGACCACGTTTTGATCTGACTCCTAGAATCGGACGTGACCAAAATCGGACCACTAGTCCGATCGGACCCACCCAAAATCGGACATCCAATTCTGATAATCGGACTCCTAAAAATTTGACATCTGAGAATCGGACAGAAAACTGTCAAATCGGACACGTGTCTAGAACGCAAATTTTGATACATCTAAACCCCGAGATTGACCCCAAAGGCTACGTAGAGCTAAAGGCACATCACAGACCCATAACCGGGCTAAAATTTAGAGCATGTAGTTCAAAATTTGGCTATAAACGGTCCTCCAAATTGCATATGGCGTCTATAAACGGTCCTCCAAATTGCCCGGACTCCCGCAGAGGGGGCTCTGCCCCCTCCGCACCTCCCCCAAGTAGGTTGGAGGGAAAACACGCACCGTGACAGGTCCTCCAAATTGGACCCTATTGAAGTAATGGCTCTACACGAGCATGGATTCTCACTTGCAAAAGAGCAGCCAAAAGCCCATACCTGAATGGAGACAATTAGAGACCCTAGAACCTCAATGGGCCCATCTAGCCAACAAGGGCAAAGAGGCCACACTGCAAAAACACATATGTGTTTCATTCGGACTGCATCTAGTCAAAGCGAAAAGCAATAACATCAAGCTATAATAGCGAGAATGACTAGATATGACAGTCCCGACGATAGATGCTCCTTGAATAGCACTACACTAACAATCCAAGGCACCAATGGAGAATCCACATCTGGTCATGTAGTTGGAGACTTAAGGGCATTTGTCAAAAGGCTTAAATTTACAAGCCAAGACCCGGAAGATGAAGACATAGTACCACCTGCTTATCTTAGGGTCAAACTCACCGCGAAAAGAGAGCATACTATTGATGCTCTGATTGATGAAGGAGCAGATTTTAACATCTTGACCTATGAATCATGGACCCTACTAGGCCAACCAGAGCTCACTCCGACTAGTGCAACTCTTAGCCCTTATGGGGGACACCCACAAGCACTCATAGGGAAGTGCAAAATCCTTGTGACAATTGAAACGGAAAGCTTGCCTATCCTATTTCATGTTCCTCCAAATAGTGCTAGATGCGGGAAAGAAACCCTCCTAGGTAGACCCTTCAAAAGGGCGACCAAGTGTGAGGCCGACTATGTAGCACAAAGGATACACCTGACACTACCGGGTGTGAGGATAGTCACAACCTTTAGCAAGGGTGACCTCATCAAACCTCGAGGGAAAGGCAAGCAAGGTGCTGACGTAATAGTCAAGCCTACAAACGAGAGCAAGGACTTGTTGGAAAAACTGATACAAGCACAGGTCGAACAACAAAAACCAGTAAGTGAGGCCAGACCTGAAAAGAGGTCAAGAGACAATGCCAAAGATGGGCTCTGGACTTAAAAATATTGTAGAAGACCCCAAAAGAAGCCCAAGCCTTATAGACGCAGGCATCGATGGAAGGCCAATACAACACCGCGATGGATATCCAAGGCGTTGCTTCGTGCTCAAGGGTATTATGCAGGCAATCATTGGATTTGGGTACCCAAACTCCCTGCTAAGCCACCTCTATCCGAAGCCCAAATTATGTCCAAAGCAAAGAGGCGTAGGAGGAAAACTAAACGAAAGGCAAAGTTTTGAACCAAAAATATTGGAGTGATCGAGCCCCTCACTACTGAAATCAAGAAACCAAACATGGCCTATCAAAAAGTAGATCCTCAGCCTAGTGTGCTTGACAAGCAGACATCAGATGTAGCCATTGAGCATGCACAAAAATCATTAGTGCCCAAGGAGCCTTTGATTTCCCAAGGGGAGAGCAAGCATCATAGGCACAACATTGCTCAAGGCAAGGCTGATCGCTCAACAAAGCAAATGGCACAATCATCTAATAGCCTCAAGCAAATCATTCAGCCAGTGCCAAGTCCACCTAAGAGTCCTAGATCTCCTACATCCTCTTTTTTCAAAAGGACACAGGAAGCACAACAGCGGTTGTCAAGGGAAACGGCTCAATTCCAATCTCTATCTCCATCTAAGTTTCCAAATGTCCAAGAGGTGGGACATGACGCCATCTGTAGCTCTCGACCCAAGGATATGCCTGAGCCACTTAATGCAACTAGATCAACTCATGTTCAATCTACACAGATGAGTGCTCAAAGGCCAACAAAAGACACAACCAGTTCTGATCACCCTAGGGACTTGACACCACAATCCACCAAGGGTAGCTAGCCCACTAAACTAGTTGCTACTACTTCCAATCAAGGATCACAGCAATCATAGCCCTTGGCCGTGACAATGCCCCTTGCGGAACATGTCCTTAGTGGTTTACCTGTGAAGGAGGTGTCGCAACCAACTTCATTGACAACTCCAGCACTTTCAAAGTGCCTAGAGCCGAGGCTGCAGAAGTTATACACAAGGGAGTTGGTTGAAGAGCTAGACTCTCCGAAAAGGGAGGCAGTTGTGCTCTCACAACCTAGCGAGGCTGTTCCGCAGGCCCCAACTATGTCTCGTAAGGATACTCTAGAGAAGGAGAATGCTGAGGCCCAACCAAGCACATCAGCGGTCGACCTAGCCCAGGGTCCTGAGCCATTAGATGCGCCTGCGTTGACCAAGAAAAAGAGGAGAAAACAGCGAAAACAACAACTGTTGTAGGTAGTTGCAAACCCCAAGAACATTGGGACGAAGAGTGCTAGAGAGCTGATGAATGAAGCATCGAGTCCATCCACCAATGAACCCATAAATGTCTCCCCTAATAGCGGTGAAACCTCAGACACATCCGTGTGCTCTGAAAAGTCAAAGCAGCGGTTGCCATCAACAGTTGCTTTCAACGCTCAATCCACTGACAGTAGAACCCACATCAACCAATCAAGAGTGGATGCAACACGGTCACAACAAGGTGACGAACTCACACTAGTCACATCCAGGAAGAACCATAACACAACAACAAAGCCCCTAGAGAAACATGGAAACCCCAAGGGCATGAGCAATCCCAATGTTGACCAATCTTGCTCATCCAGGCCTAAGCCTCTAGCTATGCTAAAGCCCAGGCAAATTCCTAGAACCTTGCATGAGATGGCAACCGAGCAAGCCCTCGCTGAACATAGAAGCGTCGCAAAATGCTTAACTGAGTTGGATGCTAAGCTCAAAGCATTTGCACGTATCTACGCCCTTGCGGACATGGGCGCATGCCCTAAGAAGCAGCTTGAAAAATACTTGCCATTCCCCTTATCTTGGGAAGAGCAAGAACATCTCGACGAGCACTATAACAAGCTCTTACATGAACGCATGCAACTCATCTCTGACGAGGAGGCTAACAAACTGCGCTTAACCGTCACGTTCAATGAAGTGCTCTGCTGACCGAATCTCGTAGACATAGAGCAACTAAAGCGACTAACAGAGGGCCAAAGTCAATTTGAACAGCGTTGGTGTGAACGCCGTGTTGCAATGGCCGAACTAGGGGCTCAGATCATGACAATCTCTGAGGAGTGATTGGCCACATGGCGATCCCAAAGGGACCCAGCATATGTAGCACCAACTTCCCTTCGAGTGCTGACTGCCATTCGGGGTACGGACTTAGCTGGAACTAGCCAAGAGAACGCTCTGTTTGATAAGGTTCTCACTGAGGAGGAGTTACATATTGCCAGTAGACTCGGACAAGGTTCCATGCTGCTCGATGTGGCAAAATATCTATTGGTACTAAGTAAGCTGCCACAAGTGCTGGATGCGTGTGCCATGCTCCAGTACAACCCCAAGTTCTACAATTGGTTCTTATCCTCGTGAAGTGACATTATGTATATAAATAAACATTGATTCTTGTGTCACCTTGTGTAAACAATATCAACGCACACAAGTAATGATAGTCAAGCGCATGTAGAAGAGTTGGGTCTGACAGGCTAAGCTCCTCAAGTCCTCTTCTCATCACACATTTAAAAGCCATATGACCATTCCCACCTCCAAGTGAAGGGCATGCAACCCACATTACCACCATAGGAGGCCTTGACCAACAACACTGATGTTGTAGACAGGGTGCATTCCCTTTCTATACACCTTTTTCCGGTTTTGGTCTACCCTTCCGAGGATGTGCCCTATCCCACTCCATGACAACCAGTCCACACAACTTAGCATAAGCCAATATCGGCTAATGGCTAGGGGCAAACCGAACGTCATCATGGGGGCCATCCCTTTCCGACGAAACACTGTATGCCTCACCCCTCCCCTTCTTGTCACAAGCGCTTGATAAACCACACTAAAATCCCTTCCATGCGAACAGTTGTATCCTGTATCAAGGTCTAACCCTTGGATTGCATCTTGCAAGCTTCCAGACGGAACACATGGAGAACCATGGACATCTGGCATGCAAAGACACTCTTCACAGACGACGGGAGCACGTGGCACACACCCCTCCACCGGAGCGCTATGTGCCCACCATCAAGAGGTATGCCAAGAAGCGAGGCCCTAAGCACCACTGTCCAGGGCAAAGGCCGAAGAATCCTCGAGTCAAGAAAGCCAAGACTCAAAACGCGCAACAGGTGGCAGCACTAGTGGCATGAACCCCCAGCTCACGCCCAGGCCCCAGATGCTCAAGGGCAGAAAGGGCAGCTCAGGAAAGGGAAGAATTCAATAAATTGTTTAAAGACATTCTGGAAACAGTAGCGGCCCGGGACTACACCATTCATGTCCCGGCCGACATGTTCCCTACCCAACCCCACAGGAGCCCCACGCCAGCAGAGCCCCAATCAACCGGCCACCCAGACTCGCCCCGCTTCGTACAAATAGAGTAGCCCCATGTTGTATAAAGGGCTAATCAAATGCTACCTGGACATAACTTTTTGTCTTTAAATGGTTAAGTGTTGACATATCCCCGAATTGTACAAAACTTTCATGTATTTCACGTCTTTTGCAAAGAAAAAGCTAATTAAGCGCAGGTGATAAATGTCCAAATCAACACCATAGAATTCAGATAAGTGGTGTCTCCTTGCATTGCACTGGTTTATTATAGTTGTGGCATATACCATGCATGTACTCTCATAAAGCGACAAGTGGATACAGGATCCAACAGGTCTTTGGGCGAAAGTGCTCAATGCCCGATCGCCGCAAGACCATCAACCCCACACGGAGCCGCGGCAAAGCCACGCTGCCGAAAGCACCCTTGCCAACCGCCCCCATCCCCGTCTTCATTGACAAATTTTTCCATCAACTTAGCCCCTTGCTTCACTGACCCATTGCTATACAGGGAACCAGGCCGACAATCTTCTAACTAAGTAATATCTAAGTATGCACAAGCACTCACATAATACTTGCACCGAAGTATATACACAGTTTGGGTCCTCAAGTGTAGGACAATACTCTCAGCTTGCTTAGAGTTTGACCTGTCTCCCAAACTAATTGCACTATGTCTTGTGCACAATAGAGAAGACTACCACTATCCTTAGGGAGAGACCACATGAGAGGTTTTCAATTGCAGGTGTTGAAGACTCCAACGAAAGTGTCGTTCGTTCTTCATCAACACCCAACTCTGAACGCTTATCCCTTACCATCCGATAAGCCCGCAAAGAATCGTCATGTGCAGAATCCCCAACAAACCAATACTCGTGCTGGCCATCAATGCAATCCCCAACACAGACTAGCCCTACCACCAACTCCAACAACCTTCCACCAGCCACCTTGGCCACCAACAAGTCCCTCAAAACCTTCTGCCACACTATCACCAACACTCCTCCACGGAAACCACAGGTGTCCTTGTCACCCACGTCTTCGGTGCATGCTAAACACTTGCTACCTATGACGGTGAGTGCCATGGGACTGGCACTCGTCTAGGAGGGGGGTAATGTTAACCCTCAAACGAACGAAGGTGGAAAATTTGGAAAAGCTAAAGCAGAAGACAAAGAAAAAGGCCAAGGCAAAGAGAAACGGAAGACAAAGACGTACAAGGAGAAGAGTCCTAAATAAGGGAGAAAGGCGCACAAGGAAAAGCGCAAGTCAAAACTTTTGTAAAAGAGCGCAAGCGCATCATAGTTTAATTCAAGGAGCGCCGGGCTCTCACCTGTGCAATTTGTAAATGTAGATGGGCGGTGGAAAAGAAGCTAGGAAGATAGAAGGACAATGGGAAAAAGGGCCTAGGCTATGGTCAGCCATGTAAAAAAGGGAAAAAGGGGATGACCGCCCAAAAGGGATTTAGGGCTTTGTATATAAAGTTGAAAAGTGAATGAGAAGCTCATTCTTGTGTGTGGCCAAAAGTAGCGCTCCTCTTTTTCTTCTTCTTCTTCTTCTTGCTTGCTTGAGCTTGTGCTTGAGAGAGGGAGTGTGAGAGTGTGAGGGAGTGAGTGTGTGAGGGTAAGGGACCGTGGGGTTGAGAAGCTCTCCATCTTCTCCTCTCTTCTTCTCTTCTCTTCTCTTCTCTTCTCTTGCTCACGGCAACGGAGCTTGGAGCGTGGAGCTTGAGGATGGAGCTTGCTTGAAGCTTGCACTTGGATCGTGGAGCTACCAGAGTGCGCGGGAGAGGAGGTAACTCAAACGGCATCAAGGTAAGCTCACTACACCCATAAGGTAGGCATTGCGCGTCGGCTATGTGAGAGGTAGCCATTAGTGCTCGGCTTGGAACACTTGAAACAATAAGCGGTCCGAGGGTCTCGGCGGTTGAGTGAAAGCTCCCACACATGTGTCATCCTACATCCACTTGACACTTCGTGAGAGTATATGCAAGTCACATGCATCAATTATAATGAACAGATGCAACACAAAAAGATATTACTTTATCAAAATCCTATGGTGCTGGTTGCCATGCATATCATTGGTGCTTGTTAAAGACATGCCATGGATTAGTAGTAAGGGAGGTTTGTACAGTTGGGGGGCCTGCCCCTTTAACCACTTAAGGAAAAAAATTTATGACAAGATGGCATTTGGCAAGCAGCTTATACAACATAGGGCCTATTCTATTTGTATGCTGGCAAGCAGCTTATACAACATAGGGCCTATTCTATTTGTATGCTGTGGGGTGAATTTGGGCGATCTGACGACTGGGGTTGTGCCAGTGGTGGGCTTCTATCAAGCTAGGCATCGGCCGTGACCTGAATGGTGTAGTTCCTAGATGCAGATTTTTCAAGAATGCTTTTAAATAATTTGTATTTCCCTCTTTTTTCTAGATGCCTTCTCTTTCGACGAGCACCTGGTGCCCGAGCATCTAGTTGCACGACTGGGATTGCCACCCCCTGGGCATGCCCTTGAGCCTTTGTTCTCCCAGCATGGGAAGTCTTTGGCCTGTGTCTGGGGCGGTGTCGCTTAGGGCCTCTTTTTGGTGTGTACCTCTTAAGGGTAGGCACATATCGCTCTGGTGGAGGTGCTTGTGCCTTATGCTCCCTTCTACGGAGGAGAGCTCCTTGCATGCTAGTTGCATTGTGTGCTCCATGAAGGCTACTGTGGGGAAATCTACAAAATTTGAATCAATGTTAGGCTTTGAGGCAGGATAGAATTATTTTCATGAAAGGGATTAAATAGTGGATTATCAAGCGCATATGAGGAGGAGGGGCAAGGTGAGGCATGCAATGTTTGTTGTAGAGGGACAACCCCTGTGATGATGTTCATCCTGCCTAGACCTGCAGGGCGTATTCCAACCATTAGTAGATATTGGCTTATGCTAAGTTGTGTGGGTTGGTTGTCATGGAGTGGAGCAAGGCTCGTCCCTGGAAGGATAGACCAAAAAGGGAAAAGGTGTATAGAAGGGGACGGTGCCCCATCTACTCCATTAGAGATGTTGGTCAAGGCTTCCTATGTTAATAATGAGGGTTGCATACCCTCCACTTGGAGGCGGGAATGGTCACACGACTTCTAGATGTGTGGTGAGAGGAGGACCTGAGGAGCTCAGCCTATCAAACCCAACTCTTCTCCCTACGCTTGACTATCATTGCTTGTGTGTGTTGATATTATCTATCCATGGTCACAAAACTCATTGTTTATTTATTTACATATTTACGAATCCATGTCACTTCATGAGGATAAAAACCAATTGTAGAACTCAGGATTTTACTAGAGTATGGCACACACATCCAATACTCGTGGCAACTTACTCAATAACAATAGATATTTTGTAACATCGAGTAGCATGGTACCTTGTCCGAGTCTACTGGCAACATGTAACTCCTCTTCAATGAGAACCTTATCAGCCAAAGAGTTCCCTTGGCTAGTTCCGGCTAAGTTCATACCCCGAATGGTAGTCAGTACTCGAAAGGAAGTCGGCACCACATAGGTTGGGTCTCTTTGAGACCGCCATTTGGCCAATCACTCCTCTGAGACCATCATAATTTGGACTCCCAGTTCAGCCATTGTAACAGTGTTTTCAAACCAACATTTTTTCGAATTGACTTCGACCCTCTGATTGTCGCTTTAGTTGCTCTATCTCTAAGATATTTGGTTGGCTTCCTCATTAGAGATGAGTCACATGTGTTCATGCAGGAGCCTACCATAGTGCTCGTCAAGATGTTCTTGCTCTTCCTAGGATAGGGAAAATGGCAATTATTCCCCAAGCTGCTTCTTAGGAAATGCACCCATGTCCACAAGGACGTAGACACGTGTGAATACTTTGAGTTTAGCGTCCAACTCAATTAAGCATTCTGCAACACTTCTATGTTCAATGAGGGCTTTCTCACTTGCTATCTCATGCAAGGTTCTAGGAGTTTCCCTAGGCTTTAGCATATGTGAAGGCTCATGCCTAGATGGGCAAGATTGGTCAACTCTAGGATTGCTTATGTCCTCGGGGTTTCCATGTGTCTCTTGAGGCTTTGTTGTTATTGCATCATGGTTCTCCTTGGATGCGACTGGTATAGATTTGTCACCCTGTTGTGACAATGGTGTATCCACTCTTGATTGGTCAATGCAAGTTTTGTTGTCGATGGATTGAGTGTTGCAAGCAACCGCTGATGGTGATGGTTGCTTTGACTTATCATAACACACGGATGTTTCTGAGGTTTTACCGCTGTTGGGGGAGATGGCAATGGGTTCCTTAGTGGGTGAACTTGATGCTTTATTCCCCCGAGTTCTTCCGTGCTCTTGGTCTCAATATTTTTGGCACTCACAACCACTTATAACTACCATTGTGTTCATTGTATTCTCCTCTTATTCATGGGCAATGAAGGTGTCTTTCTCAAAGACTCTGGACCTTGGACTTTGGTGTGCTTGGTTGGGCCTTAGCACTCTCTTTCTCTGGTGTGTTCTCACATGGGACTTAGCTGGGACCTACTGAACAACCTTGCTAGGTTGATTGGTCAAATGCGCCATCTCCTTGGCCACATCTTCGAGAGGTTTCTCCTCAAGCCTAGGCTTTAGATGCTTTGGCAGTGTTGAAGGTGTCAAGGGTGTTGGTTGTGACACCTCTTCCACGGTTGAATTGCTAAGGACACATTCCGCAAGGGGCATCATCACGGCCAAAGGCTGTGATTGCTGTGATTCCTAATTGGAAGTAGTAACAACTAGTTCAGTGGATTGGCTACTCTTAGTAGATTGCGGTGTCAGGTCCTCAGGAAAATCAGAAGTGGGTGTGTCTTTTGTTGCCCTTTGAGCATTCACTTGTGCAAATCAAGTCTCAATTGATCTAATCACATTAGATTGCAGAGGCATATCCTTGGGCCGAGAGCTATGCGTGGTGTCATGTCCCACCTCTTGGACATTTGGAAGCTTAGATGGAGATAGAGATTGGGATTGAGCAGCTACACTTGACGACTGTTGTTGTGCTTCCTGTGTCCATTTCAGGAAAGATGGTGTAGGAGACTTAGGACTCCTACGTGGCTTTGATACTCACAGGAAGATTTGCTTGTGGCTGTTAGATGATTTTTCCATTTGCTTTGTTGAGCATTTAACCTTGCCATGAGCAATGTTGCGCCTATGTTGCCTATTATCCTCTTGGGAAATCAAAGGCTCCTTAGGCACTAGTGGCTTTTTCTTACCCTCAATGATTACATCTAATATCTACTCGTCAAGCACGCTAGGCTGAGGATCTACCCTTTGCATAGTCCCGTTTGATTTCTTGATTTTGATCGTGAGGGGCTCAATCACTCCAATGTTTTTGACTTGAAACTTGGCTTTTCATTTAGATTTCCTCCTACGCTTCTTTGCTCTTAATACGGTCTGGCCTTTAGCTGATAGAGGAGGTTTAGCAGGGGGTTTTGGTATCCAAATCCATCAGTTACCTGTGTAATACCCTTGAGCACATAACAATGCTTTGTATATCCATCTTGGCATTGTGCTACCTCTCCATCAATACCTTCATCTATAAGGCTTGGGATTCTTTTGGGGACTTCTACGATATTTGTAAGTCCAAAACCCGTCCTTGGCATTGTCTCCTAACCTTCTTCCTTCAAGCATGGCCTCACTCACTAGTTCTCATTGTTCAACCTGTGCTTGTATCAACTCCTCCAACAAGTCCTTACTCTTGTTACTAGACTTGTCTGGTATGTCAAAATGTTCCTTATCTTTCCCTTGAGGTTTGATGAGGTCACCCTTATTAAATGTTGTGATTATCCTCATTCCTAGTAGTATCAAGTGCATCCTTTGTGCTACATAGTCGGCCTCACACTTGGTCGCCCTTTTGAAGGGTCGTCCAAGGAGGGTTTCCTTTCCACAACTAGCACTATTTGGAGGGACATAGAATAGGATAGGCAAGCTTTCAGTTTCAATAGTTACAAGGATTTTGCACTTTCCTATGAGTGCTTGTGGGTGTTCCCTGTATGGACTAATAGTTGCATTAGTCGGTGTGAGCTCTGGTTGGCCTAACAAATTCCATGCTTCATAGGTCAAGATATTAAAATCTGCCCCTTTATCGATGAGATTATCGACACTATGCTCTCTTTTTGCGATGAGTTTGACCTTAAGATAAGCAGGTGGTACTATGTCTTCATCTTCCGGGTTTCAGCTTATAAATTTAAGCCTTCTAACAAATGCCCTTGAGTCCCCAACTGCACGACTAGATGAGGATTCTCCACTAATGTCTTGAATCATCAGTGCAGTGCTACTCAAGGTGCATCTATTGCCAAGACTGTCATATCTAGTCATCCTCGTAGTTGTAGCTTGATGTTTTTGCTTTCCGCTTTGACTAGATGCAGTCCGAATGCAACACATATGTGTTTTTGCGGTGTAGCCTTTTTGCCCTTGTTGGCTAGATTGGCCCACTGAGGTTCTAGGTATTTCTAGGTCTCTATCTGAGCTTACTTCTGAATCAAAATCGAACTCGTCATTTTTGCTAGAAGAGGTGGTTTCTCTTGGCAGCTCAAAGGGTGACTTAGTTCTAACCATTGGTGTCCTACCTGGTTGGGTTAGGCTTGCTTGTTCGAAATCTATGGCTCCTATGCATTCCAACCAAGCGCAGTCACAATCCATGCGCATGACCCCTAGCTCTATCTTAACGACAATATTTTTCTGTGGCTTGGAGTCCACTCGTATCTGTTCTATTTCTTGTTTCTCAGTGTCGTATTCCACCTTGTCTATCTCACCCTCACTTTCATCACTGAAAGAATGACAGTTTTCATACTCATCATTGGGATCATCTTCATCTGACTGCTCATCGTCTTCTAGGTTTTGCTATATCTCTTGTCTCTGATTGGGGACTAGGGCCCAATTGTACATGAGGTTTAAGTCATGCACCCTGGTCCATTGCCACCTTGGTTTGTCTAATAGATCTTGGAGTGGCTTGAAGTTTGCTGCTAGATTGCCAGCTAGCTTGCCAGTCAAATACTCCAGAATCTCTTGGAGTTTCCTCTTGTTATTTGGCACTTGGAATGTGACAAGTTTAGGTCGCCCACAAAGGGTTCCTCCCATCATGCAAATTGGTACGGAGGGTGTGTCTTTTGAATTGCCAACTGTCTTAATGGCTTGCTCGTATGCCTCATGATCCGAGAATGGCAAGTCGATCGTAGCAAGAACATGCATCCAGTCTCGCTCATCCTCCTAGCATGGGATATACTTGGTCAAGGGCTCATAGGACTTCTTGACTTAAGCGTTACCTTTAAGCATCACGGAGATGGCATCCAAGTCGACTGGTGAGGTCTTCCAAGTGTCCATCTCTACCCTCATAGCTTTCGTTCTATTGCCAAGGAAGATTAAGCAGTTACCCCAATCTTCGATGACTTTAGCATTGCGCATCCAGGGTCGGCCTAATAGGATATCGTAGCCCACTCCCTTCATGACTATAAAGTCAACTGAGAATTGGACGCCTGCGATTTTCACCGGCCAATTTTTAAGTATCCCAAATGGTTTCACTCTCATACCATTTGCTAGTGTGACATTGAACTTGGTGGTCTCGACAAGCGGGTTTCCCCAAGTCTGAAGCACTGCATGGCTCAGTACACTAACCCCTACTTCTATGTCTACAATCCCCTTTCTCATTGTGTTTCCTAGGGCTAAGACAAGTAAGATCACATGCATCTCGGTGCCTTCCCAGAAAGCATTAATGTGCAAGAACTTAGGCATAGAGTGTAGCATCAGACTTGGTATTTGTATCTCTACATCATGGTCATGCAGGTCTGTAGTAGCTTGTTCTTGTGATCCTTCAACCCACTGCTTCAGGTCTTGCCATAGGGTGGAATGCTGCCTAAGCAGGTCTCCCAGGCTTAGCATCACAGGGGTGGTCACTAGCATGGTAAGGAGTTCATTGGTTGCTTGTCTTTCTCCTATTCTGGATTGTCCTAGCCAATGGCCATGACTAATTTGCTGGCATGTAGCGTTAAGGCTTTTCCTAAGCGGTACCGCTTGCGATGTAGTCGCATCTCTCGATTTTGGTCGAGGGGGTGAGACTAGCATGCTTATGCTGGAGAGATCTTTGATCTCATCCTCTAGGATGGGCTCAGCATCTTTTAAGTGCTCTTGGGCCTCTTTTACCCATTCCTTCACTTTCTCGATAGCCTCTAGTTGGCGCTTTGGATGTAGGTATTCCCTACCTTAGCACTTTCATTTTCGGCTGTCTTAGGAGCTAAGGTTTCTGCCTCTGCGTTAGTGACCTTCTTTCTAGCAGGCAAAGTCGTGGCACTCTCAATTTTCAATGTGATATTAGCTTTGGGCTTCTTTCTCCATCTACGGCTCTTCTTCCCGATCGAGGCTGCATCGAGGTTGCTAGGACCTAGCAAACAATATGCCGACCTGCTTCATCTGTGCTCGGGTCATGATACACAATGGAATAGGTATGGCCTCCCCATTGAGGTTCTTGACACCCAACAGCCCCAATGGGATAGATGGCACGTTGGCTAAAATTGAGGATGGTTTTCGCTTAGGACAGTCAATGAAGAGATGAGTGATTCCACACTTGGGGCACCTAAGGTCTGCCTTGTCTCTATTTGGTTGCTCCCTTTCAAGACAACGTGATGAGACGTGCCCTAGATGACCACAAATCCAACATATGATTGGATCTTGCATCTGCCCTCCTAGGCCTCTACCTCGGCCTCTTCCTAATGCCATCACCGGTACTGGTTGATAGTCCATAAGGACTGTGTTGCCCTTGTCATCATGTGAGATGTATGGGTATACGTAAGTCTCTTCCTCATTTGGCTCCTCCACGTAGTGGACTGGAGTGTCACTTGGTGGATGGGTCACGTAGGGACCGGGTGGTCTGGGTATGCTTGTAGGGTTTATGTCCATTCTAGGAATAGCTGGTTTAACATCGTTAGGCGCAGGATGGCCAATGGGGCTTCCCTTCTGAAGAATTGTTGGGGTCTGCTCGCTAGATATGGCTGGCCGTATGGTTGTGAGTACGAAAGTCTTCTTGGTAATCTACAATGCATGATGTCGTGACCGAATCTACTGCAATTAGCGCAAGGTCATGACCTAGGGTCTTAACACTCGGTCAGTAAGTGGTTTCCGCCACAATACACACATTGGACGTGTGGGCACATTGTTCGTCTCAACATATCCTGCAGTTTGGCTATTTCCATTTTTACCTCAGCCAAGTCTTGGTTTGTCTCAATGGCTTTCCCTTTGTCCTAGATTGTTGGAGCTGATCGTTCACTAGAGGCTGACGCTCTGTCTGAACTCCACGAGTTGGTCTCTTCCGAATTTGAGCTTCTGGAGCTCTGCTCTTTCAAATGGTCATCTACTCGAATGGCCTCTTCAAACACTAAGTGTTGCAGAAGCTCTGCTGAAATCAAGTTCCAAGAGGAGAAGAGAAGGTGCAAGTGCTGCGGGCTCGTAAGTCTTGCTGCAAGCTCGAGTTGCCTGCCAAGGCCTTATACAGCTCCTCACTCTATATTCCATTGATAAACACGTTGGACACCACTCTTTCGGTAGGTCATCGACCATGGGGATTCTCTTGAAGAGGCTTATCATGTGGGTGACATAGTCGTGGATGTCCTCTTTCTCTTTCTGCTTGACATTCATCAAACATTCATCAGTCTTACTAGCAAATTATCAGAGTATCCGGGCTTCGAGAATCTCTTGATGAAGAGGTTTTTGAGGCCATTAAATTCTGCTCATTCTCCACCATCTAGACTCGTGTATGAAGTCCTACCCTTATCGTCTAAGCAAAGCCCGAATGCTTGAGAGCGTTGAGTCAAGTCGGTGAGGTTGTTGGCCTCGCAGACTTTCTCGAATTGCTCTACAAAGCTGTATGGATCGTCGTGGGGTTGGTACTTGTCAAGTTGCTTTGTAATAATTGGGATTTTAGACTGACCCTTATAGCCTTGGTTTGCTCCTAATCCTGTAGCACCCGTTGTACCTCGCACAATTCTGTGTTCAGGCACTGACTTAAGCTCCTAGCACCATGCTAGTCTTGGTTGTATTTCACTATGCCTTGCAGCGCCTTGTGGGCTAGCTTTTGTTCCTCTTCCAAGTTGTTATGATGGCCTTTGCTGTTCTTCCGCGGTGCTCATACCAAGCATGTGCATCGTAGCTGCTCACTAGCTGCTAAATTGCCTCTGAAAAAACTCCTAAGTTTAGTTCCTCGTTCGGCCTGCGATCTGAGCTTTCTTCTGTCATGATCACATTCTCGTACTCCACCAAGCTGTCGATCAGGTTGAGCAAGTTGGTCAGACCCACTTCTCTAGCGTCGCTTGCTTAGTCCTACTCTGTGCTTTGGTCATGCGTCTATGTCCTAGGATCTTCTCCTATTGGTGGATTCCTTGAGGTGTTTATCCAAATGAGTTCCTTGACTTATTGCATCCAATCCTCAATTTATCTCTACTCAGTGTGTGTGTGTTCTTTCCCGTGCACTTGTGCTCAATCAGGCATTCAGTTGTCCTTAAGTGTACTTCAAGTGTGGAAATTCAGGGTGAGTGCGGAAAACAAGTATCTAAGCAGCTTACGCACTCTCACTTTGATTTAGGCCTGATAGGCTTGTTGACCCACTTCTGGCTATCTTGTCAGGTTTCAGGGTTTCTCGCTACATTGTCTTACCCGTTTTAGGTTTGTTCAGGGTCTTTGGCTCAGCTGGCTGTCGCTAGGACTCTGGGTCTTGCAATAGCCTACTCGAGCTATTAAGTGGCTGCATCCTATGAATTTACCTATTCGATGCGCCAGAATTGAGTTCTGCGCGTCGGGAGGACTCACAAAGGTCTACGCGATTGAACTCTAGCCAGGTCTGGTCTAATTTCCTAAAAATTTGAAAAAATCCTGACTCGGTCCAACTCGTCTGAATTGTAGGGGCTGAGTGATGGATTCGAACGGGCCGATGGCTGAATGGAAATTGTTGCCGAGTGTGCCACTCAAATGGGCCAAGTTGTCGTGGCCGAGGACGGAATGGGGTGCTCAAACAAGGTGACTCGAACGGGGTGATTCAGACGGGCCGACGAGATTCACTCGGACGGGCCGAGGGGGTCTATTCTGACGGGCTGAGGCACACGGGCTGAGGTCCAAGTTGCAAGTGGGCCAAGTGATACTTGGATGGGCCGAATTGACTAGTGGATGGATCAAGTCAGCCGAGAGTAAGTGGACCGAGGGCCGATTCTGGGACTCGGCCTAGGAACCGGCCACTCAGACGAGCCGAACTGTGCGCGACAACGGTAGTGAAGGCACTAATTTGCTCAAATCTTACGACACATGCAATCATATCACACAAGAGCTTCCATATCAGTACCAAGGCATAAGGGGAAGGGCTTGATATACCTGAAATGCACGATAGACTCCTTGGCGACAAGATCGAATCAAATCTCGAAGAGCTCTCTCTCTCTCTCTCTCTCTCTCTCTCTCTCTCTCTCTCTCTCTCTCTCAATGGTAGGGTATGAAATGAGCTCTTCCTTGACCTCTTGGCTCTTAAACCCCTTCCTGGGTAAGATTTTGATGTCCCCAATCACTCACTTGCCGACATTAAACATCCCAAGCACTCTTTTTTTCCATTTTTGCATTATTTGTGTCCTGTTTTACAACAGCAAACCCTACGCTTTTTTTATCTGATTTCCTAATCCTAACCTACGTTAAATGCAACAAAGAACAAAGGAAAAAAACGGAAATGATTTCTCCATCTTTTCCAATCATCAAACCAACAAAATAATCCAAAATACTTACTTGTTTTGAAGATCAAAAAACCCAAACTTCCTACCTATCTCAAGCTCCGTTTTGGGGATGAATCCCTTACTTCGATGCTTGATATGAGGCATGCAAGTGATCAAGCTTAAATCCGTTGGTCCCGACAATGGAACCAAAATGTAGTGGGAGCTCTCACTCAACTGTCAAGACCTAAGGACCACTTATTGCTTCAAGCGTTCCAAGCCAAGCACTAATGGCTACCTCTCACATAGCCGACGTGCTACCTATCCATGAGTGTAGTGAGCTTACCTCCATGCCAATCGAGTTACCTCCTCTCCTGCGCACTCCGGAAGCTCCATGATCCAAGTGCAAGCTTCAAGCAAGCTCCATCCTCAAGCTCCACGATCCAAGCTCCATTGTCGTAAGCAAGAGAAGAGAAGAGAAGAGAAGAGAAGAAGAGAGGAGAAGATGGAGAACTTCTCCTCCCTGGTCCCTTACCCTCACACACTCACTCCCTCACACTCTCACACTCCCTCAAGAGCACACACACAATCAAGGTGAAGAGAAGAAGAGAAGAAGAGAGGACTCTTGTTAGTCACACACCAAAGAATGAGCTTCTCATTCACTTTTCAACTTTATATACAAAAATCTAAGTCCCTTTTGGGTGGTCATCCCCTTATCCCCTTTTTTACATGGCCAGCCATGGGAAAAAGGGCCATGGCCTAGGCCCTTTTTCCCATTGTCCTCCTATCTTCCTACTTCCTTTCCACCGCCCGCGTCTACATTTACAAATTGCACAACTGGCACTCTTAAAATAAATCATGGTGCGCCTTGCGCTTTTTTACAACAGTATAGACTCTCACTTTTTCTCATGCGCATTTTTCCTTGATTTAGGACTTTTCTGCACTTCTTGTGTTTTCATATTCTTCTTGGCGCACCTTCATCTTCTGTTTCACTTTTGCCTTGGCCTTGTCTTCTGCTTTAGATTTTCAGCTTGTTCGTTTGAGGGTTAACAATGCAATTCGGGCTAGAAATATGAAAGATATTATGCCTCTAGTGGAAGCCAAAATCAATGGACAGAGAATATCAAAGACATATGTGGATGGAAGTGCAGAGATTTGTGTCATGACGGAAAAGTTGATGCATCGTTTGGGATTAGAGGTAAATGAAAATACTGAATTTGGGGCTAAAATGACTAACAATGTAGTAGTAAATTGTTTGGGAGTTTTAAAGAAAGTCAAGGTAAAGGTGTGTGGAGTGCAATTGAAGCTTGGCATGTATGTGATGCTAGTGAAGGGGGGCGGCTATCCACTCATTCTCGAGCAACCATGGCTAATGGGAATGAAAGCCAGACAAGATTGGGAGACAGGGGCTTTAGAGCTAAGGCCACAAAAGGGGCTGCAGAGAAAAGGGAAAAGCACTATCTATAACATGAAGGAGGGCCGACAAGAGGATCTTGTGTTAGAGACCACCGCTGATGAATGGAGTTCCAGTGAGGATTGGTCATCTACGACAGAGGGCGAGTCTTCTAATGAGGAGGAAGAAAGCTCTCTATAACTAATGGGGATTACATTGAATTGCCTTCTAGTAGTGAAATTCCGCAGCAACTTCCAAAGGTTGAGAAGGAGGGGTTAGAAAAAATATTGGCTAAGGATCTATCACCTAAGGAGGAGGCAGCCTACATGGAAGTGGTGATAAAACACTCTACACTTTTTATTTCTAATTATGAACACATCACAGGTGTGATGGCAGTACAATATCACATTAATCTAAAAGATGGAGCAAGGCTAGTGGTGCAGCGGCTACAACGGTTGGGAGTTCAACAAAATGCTCTACTCAACGAGGTGCAACGACTTTTAAAGGCAAGTTTCATCTATCCAGTAGGGGACTCAATGTGGGTTTCACCTGTAGTGGTGACACCCAAGAAGAACGAAAAATGGCAGATTTGTGTGGACTACAAGCCGCTAAATGCTGCAACAAAGAGAGATCACTTTTCTCTTTCCTTTCAGGATGAAATACTCAACGATGTGGCCGGGCATGAGAGATACACTATTTGTGATGGGTATTCAAGTTATTTCTAGATCTAAATAGTTAAGGAGGATCAATAGAAGACCACCTCCATCACTCCTTGGAGGTGTTTTGCTTACAAAGTAATGCCATTTGGATTAACAAATGCCCCAGTTACCTTCCAACGATTCATGAATTATGTCTTCTAGCCATATTTTGGGAAGTCCATCAGGGTCTTTATTGATGATTTTTGTATTTATAGTTGTAAGTCTCTACATCTAAGTGGATGAGGTTTCAACTGCCTCGCACAAATGGGGGGGCAGCTAAACCATGAGAAGTGTCATATTGGCGAAAGTAGTGTAACTTTGTTAGGACATGTCGTAAGTGAGAGGGCCCTTGAAGTGGATCCAAACAAAATTAAGGCCCTATTGGTGGTGCCATCACCATCTTCTACGAAGAAACTAACCTCCTTCATTCAGAAGGTGCAATATATGGGGCGTTTCATTCATCTCCTCTCCCAATTAGTGTTTCCACTACAACAGTTGACCCACTCTGAGGAGCTCCTATGGAGTGACGAAAGCGAAAGGTCCTTTCACAAGGTAAAGAAGACTCTCAACACCCTTCCTATAATTTTACAGCCTTGCTGGGATCAAGAGTTTTTTGTCAACCCGAGTTTTGGGAAAGATGCTCTAGGAGCAGCACTAATACAAAAGGATGCTAAAACTAGCCTGATGAGGCCGGTTTACTTTTCTAGCAGAGTAATGATAGCATCAGAATGAGGGTACAAGATGGTGGAGGTGATGGTTTTGTCTCTAATGTTTGTTGTAAGAAAGTTTCATCCTTATCTTCTCCCTAGGCCATTCACAGTGATCACGATAGAAGAGCATTTTCCTTATGCCTTACAGCACATGGATGTTTCAATCAGAATCGCTAAGTGGGTGATAAAACTCCAAGAGTTTGACTACACCTTCAAGGTGAAGGACTCTACTCCGGCCTGCCTAGCTGATTTGTTGACCCATAGATGCCATCAAAAGAAGAAAAAAGAGAAGGGAAAGGTAAAAGAGGAGATACCTCCTCTTGGGGACCCGCCACAAGTGGAGAATGCCCATGTCCTCTACTTCGATGGGGCCTACAAGCATGTTAAAGATAGAGCGGCAGCGGGAATAGTGGCATTCAACCCCGAAGGTGACAAACTTTATGGAGAAGCTATTAGCTTGGAGGATGTCCATTCTAACAATGAGGCAGAATATCAAGCCTTGCTTTTAGGTTTGAGGTGGTGTCTCTCACATATGGTGTCACTCGACTTAATGTTTTTGGGGATTCTATGTTAATTTTAAGCAAATGAAAGGAATTTTGGCTTGTAAAATTGATAACTTAGCCGTTGTCGTGATGTTATGAGGACACAGTGTGAAAAAGTATAGAATGCATCATCATTTGACTTCTTTATTAATCTAGAGAGTCAATGTGATCTGAGCCATTAGTACTAGTGTGAGTTGCATGTATCATCCAAAAATACTAGATTTTTGGATAATTTTAGCCAATTTTTTATATTATTTATTGTAAAAATCCGAAAAAGTTAGAAAAAAGCTTCTAGATTAGGATGGCATGCAAAAAGCTAGTTGCTTTTTCAGCCAATTAGGGGATTTTCACGAGGGATAGATTGAGAAAATCATGCGCGTCGCGATTGCTATAAACAGGCTGAAAACTGCAGATTGAACTGAAAGAAGAAGAAGGAGTGATCTGGGAGATCCGTGACCAAGTGTCCTAGATTTTACCCCCCTTGCGGAGCCAACGAAGCCATCAGATTTGGGTTCCAAGCAGCAGAGAAGGAGCTATAATTTTGATGCATGTTTTGTTCTATGAAGAAGCTCCAGGAGATCTAATGCCTAGAGATTGCTTTTGAGTAGTGTGAAGATTCCAGGTTCTTTCAATACTTATTGATTCAATTAATTGTGCTTTGTCTTTGTAGTGTTTACCACTTGGGTATTCTCTATCTTCTCTTCCATCTCCTATCTCTACTTCCTTCTACTTCTGATCCCCGGTGGATTCGACCTTTTGACAAAAACCCCACCAACATTGGTAAACCCGACGTGAAAGGTCATCAGAAGAAGGAAAGACATGATGGGAGAATCTTCGAATACATTCTCTAGTGATGTTTTGTAACAGTTTATGCAAAATATGAATATGTTTATGCAGGTACAACAACAACAACAGGTGATGCAAGCTTCAGCTCAAACAGAAAGTGTTGTGATGAATGCTTTGCAAGCAGTTGACCGTGAGGTGAAGTTATTCAATGGCAGGAATGTATCTGCATATGTATATACCTATGCTCAAAAGATGAAATTCTTTGGGGTGGCTTAATCTGCATGGAGCCGGTATTTTGTACGTGTTACTGTTCATGAATTGAAAGCACGAATTACTGAATTATACTTGCAGGATGTAGACTGGATAGCCTTCAAGAAGACACTCAGGGAAGAATTTTACATTGAGGACACTAGTTTGATTACGTGAAAGACTTTTCAAGAGTGGTTTTTACAACCCAAAAGGGTCTTGTGGCTACGGAATTGTTAAGAGAATTTGAAAGTCAATTTGAGCAATTGGATCTTGCTGAACAGCAAGCTCTTGCAAGTTAAAAATTTGAATTGTTTCTACAGGCAGTTGATCCTGAGCTTCAAGAGAAGCTTGATGATTTACTGGAGGATCAAACTACAGAGATAGGTTTGAAAATAGAGTGGACATGTCAAGGAAGCTATTACTGCACTTGTGAAGAAGCATAGAAGAAGATAAAGATTGCATGTCTCTAGCTTGCCCACTGTTACGGGCAAGACACTTGATGTATCCAGTAAGCCACCTACTTTTGTGGCTAACCCTATGGTTGTACATGCTATTGTTCCCTCTATTAGGGAAGATGTCTTAGATGAATTGGTCAAAGGCATGCGGAATCTTCAATTGAAGGTTGCAAAAATGGACGAAAAAGGACAAGAGGAAAGGGGATGGGCAGTAACCCCTAAGCCTGGAAAAATATGTATGTAGTGTGACAATTTGCAACATGAGAGAAAGGATTGTGCTGCCTATCAAGAGGCCTTGGCACGATAGCTTATCTTTTGGAAAGATGGCAAGATCCATGCTCAAGAAACGGGATTGCCTCTTGCTTTGAATTTTGGAAAGGAAGGTATACAGAAGTTGTTGGAAGACTTGGTTGTCCAAAATAATTATGTGGTAATACATGCTTCTACTTTTGGTCTACAATTGGATAGAATGCATGGCCAAGTGATGGTTGGTCCAAAGGTTGAAATATGGACACATGCTTTACATGCAGCTGAAAAGAGAAAGGTCACTGATAATGAAATGTCTCATGCAGGGCAAGACATTCGTGGCATAACTGGTTGGGAATCACCCGTAGATGCATATTCAATGTATGCATATTTAGCAAAGGTACAAAACACAGATGTACTTGTGGAAGGAAAATAAAAAACAGATGAAGATATTGCAGGGACATCTAAAAGAATGACAAGAAGAAGTGTGGATTAGTGTAAAGCTGCAAATCAGCCGCCTCCCCAGCATGTTATGGAAGAGGTCAGTCAGGAGCAAAAACAGGATAACAAACAAGAGGGCAAAAAGAAGGGCAAGCAACTAGGATATAAGTTGAAATCTGACATTGAGACAGCCATAGATCTTAAGAAGGTTCTTGAAGAACGGAGTCGGGTGGAATTTACCTTGGGAGAGGTGCTTGGCATTGCCAAGTGAGAATTTCATGATGAGATCATTGACATAATTAAAAGGAAGCGTCAGTTTCTTGGTGATACCACTAGTGCATTGCTGCAATTTGAAGAGGAAACTGGTTTGTTGGGTATTCGGGCTGAATATGAGCATGAAGTAAGTACAGGATTGTCTATGCAGGATGCTACTAATCAATGGACATCGTGTGGAAAAGAGAAGAAAGTGGCTGAAAATGCATTGTCTTGTAGCAATATGCATGGTGGAGTAAGGCAAATGCAACAATATGGAGAAGAGACTCTAGGATTTATTCCTCGAAGTCACTACACAAGAAATCATTGGGCTAGAACTACCACTGAAACGGTAGTGAAAATAGGGGAAGGTGAAACTCCTTGTGTTGCTTTACTTGACCATGGGTCTGAGATAAATGTCATTGAGCAGGGATTGTATGAAAATGGTGCATGGCCTGTAGACATTGATCATGGTTGGCGAATGAGGGCTGTAAATAATTATTTAGGGGAGCTCTATGCTGCATGTCCTAATGTAAAAGTGATGATTTGGTGATGTACAGGAAGAGCAACACTTCTTTGTGCAAGATAATACCTCATATGCAGTGATTTTGGGACAGCCCTATATTACAGGTGTGCGTATGGAAACAAAGGTGCTTGATGATGGTTCTGCTTATGCAAGAGTCAGCAGCAAGGATGGGAGAAAAACAATCCAATTTCTTACTATTTGTGTTAATCATCCTAGAAATCGAGATACGCTTCGAGGGTCTCGTTTGGTTCCAAATGCAAGGCAATTCAAAGACATGGATTTTCATTAAGCACTATTGTAATGCGGGGCTACAGTAGTGTTGTTTAGTGGGTGTACTTGCCTCTTCATGAAATGAAGCATGTATCTACTCTTGGTAATTCTCAGTTTACAGCAAACAATTCATGTTGGTTTAAGCCTATGGAAGCTATGTGTAGGGCTGAACGCATATCTATGAAACGGGCTACTAAGAAACTGAGAGCATTGGGGTTGTTAGCTGAAAATGATGGCACTTCAGGAATCTTTTATGGGCTGAACGTTACTGACACTATGGCTGAAATTTTAGCAACTATACATGCAGAAAATGAGGCTGAAAATAGAGTGTTGTCAGTATGTTCTTTGGATATGTATGATGTTATTGCATTGTTTTCTAAGCAGGAAGGATTACAATGGGCTGAAGCACTTGTGGAGACAAAGTATAAGACAGTTGACAAAAACGTGAAACCAATTGCTTTGCCACTTCCACCAGAGAGTGAGGGTATGTATGAAAAACTGTTAAGGCAACCAAGCTTACGGGATCCTAAAGATATAGGTCATCAGTTTACATCTGAAACATTACAGGAATTGAAAGTTCGTGCACAAGAATTTCTTTTGCCTGCTGAGAGAAACTGTTTTATGTAGATGTTGGCTAGACATGGGAAGGCATTTGCATTTCAGCCAAGTGAATTAGGTTGTGTCGATCCAAATGTTGTCTCTCCTATGGTCATATTTACTGTGCCACATGTACCATGGAACTTGAGGCCTATTCCAGTGCCTAAAGCTTACTTGCCAAAGCTGATGGATTTGCTAAATGAAAAGATTTGCATGAAGATCTTAGAGCCTTCTTCAACCCCGTACTCAAATCGTTGGATTACTGTGCCCAAAAAGAATTGGGCTTTGAGATTTATTCAAGACATGCAACCGGTCAATAAAGTGACCATAAGAAATGTGGGTGCAAGTCCTGTGGTTGATGAATTTGCAGAGGCTTTTGCAGGCAGAGAGATCTATTCTTTGGGTGATCTTTACTCGGGGTATGATCAGTTTCAGCTTGCAATTGAAAGTAGGGATATCACAGCCATGAAGACTCCTTTGGGGTTAGTACGGATGTGTACTCTCCCACAGGGTGCAACAAACTCAGTGGCACACATGACAAATGCTATGAATAGAGTACTCGGGGATTTTATACCACAATTGACTATGCCCTTCTTGGATGATGTTCCAATCAAAGGGTGTGCAGTGGATGAAAAGAATGAAGAGATGGATGCTCATGGATGTAGATAGTTTGTTGCAGATCATATTGTGGATTGTGAGAGGATTTTGACACGTCTAGAAGAGGTGCATTTAACTCTTTCTTAACAAAAGTTTATCTTTGGATTTGAGGAGGTTTTGATTGTTGGGCATATGTGTGGGCCTTATGGGTGAAGGCCATCACCAGTAAAAATAGATGGGATTGATAGAATGCGAGATGTATGCACGAATGTATCAGAGGTGCGTAGATTCTTGGGTGCATGTGTGTTCTATTTGATATGGATTCCTCACTTTGCACATATAGCCGATGTTCTTTATCAGCTTCTACGGAAAGGTCAAAAATTTCATTGGGAAAGGAAGCATCAGAAAGCAATGAAGAAATTAAAGCAACTCTTAAAATCTGCTCCTACATTGAGAAAGGCTGACTATTCACATGGAAAACCTATCATTATTACTGTTGATACAAGCCCAATCGGGATTGGACGGGCAATTGGGCAAGATGATGAGGAAGGGGAAAGGTATGCAATACGCTTTGGTGCAAAAGTATTGACTGAACGACAGAGAAGATATCCACAAGTAAAAAGAGAATTATGGGGAATTATGACAGTCCTTAAATGTGATATGGAGTATTTTATGGGTGCTCATGTAGTCATCGAGACTGATTGTTTGCCAATATTGGGTATGATTACTAGTTGTACTACCGCGAATATTGCTATGCTCCGATGAATTACATACATCAAATCTTTGAACCCTGAATTTTAGCATATTGCAGAAAGATATAACCCAGTGGGGCAGACATGCTATCTCGAGCACGCTATGAGAATGGGATGATGGATGAGGAGGAAGAAGATGACTTTCTTATGGCTGAAAATGATGTTGCAAGAGTGAATTTAGTAATGCAAAGTGTTGCTACAACATTAACAGAAGCTTGGACAACAAAGAGAATACACTTTAGATGTTTTGCATCTTGTGCAGAAGTGTTTCTGGAAGACAAATATGCAGGAGAATGGCTGAGAATTGGTCAATATCTCAGTACATTAACAAAGAGAGATGAATGGTCAGATGAGGAGTTTAAGAAGATCGAGAGGAAAGCCTATGGATTTTTCTTAAAAGATGGATACTTATGGAAACATGCTAAAAAGAAACAAGGTATGCCTTGCGAGTTTTGAGTGATAGAGCTTCACAAGTAAAAGTAATGCAAGAATTTCATGAAAGTTTGTGGGCTGGTCATAGAGGTGTTTAGGGTACTTTTACAAAGATCAAAGAAAGATATTGGTGGCAGGGTATGTATAAGGATATTGCTCACTTTGTGGAAACATGTACGACATGTCAAATGTATTCAACTGTGAGACATCAGGATGGATTGCAACCCACATATCCATTGTCTCTTCATGTTAAGTAGGTGGTGGATTTGGTCACAATGCCTACAATGACTAATCAAGTGGAAGGGAGAGCTCTACGTAGTAGGATGACAAATGTCGTATGTACTTTTCTCTTAGAAGAGATCTTTTGTCGATACGGCTGTGTGTGAAAAATTACAGCAGATAGGGGTGAGTTGGATGCAGATGAAGCTCATGATTTCTTTGCATGGTTAGGGATAAAGCTTGCTTTAACTTCAGCCTATAACCCTAAAGGAAATGGAAAAAGTGAAAGAGGTCACCCATCTATTGTGAAGGCATTGGCAAAAGCATGTGGAGAGGAGGTAAAAGAATGGCCATGATTACTCCCTTATGCTTTGTGGGCCGACAGAACAACTCATAGTGCTGTTATAGGATATATGCCTGCAAAATTGATATATGGTCAAAGATCTTTTGTCGATACGGCTGTGTGTGAAAAATTACAGCAGATAGGGGTGAGTTGGATGTAGATGAAGCTCATGATTTCTTTGCATGGTTAGGGATAAAGGTTGCTTTAACTTCAGCCTATAACCCTGAAGGAAATGGAAAAAGTGAAAGAGGTCACCCACCTATTGTGAAGGCATTGGCAAAAGCATGTGGAGAGGAGGTAAAAGAGTGGCCATGATTACTCCCTTATGCTTTGTGGGCCAACAGAACAACTCATAGTGCTGTTATAGGATATATGCCTGCAAAATTGATATATGGTCAAAAACCTATCATGCCGATAGAAAAGATGACAGTCACATGGAGTGTGTTACCTTGGAAGGAGGAGTTGAATCAAGAGGCATTGTTGGCCTTATGCATTAGACAATTGTAAAGAAAGTCAGAAGACATAGAGGCAGCAACTACAAAGTTAAGGGCAGCAAGGATACAAAACAAGAAACGGTTTGACAAAAGACATAGACTGAGACCAAAAACCATACAAGATGGAGATTGGGTATTGGTTTATGATAGCAGTTTAGATAACCAACATAGTGCCATGCTTGCGTAAAGTTTCCAAAAGATGGTTTGGACCCTATGTGGTAAGATAGGTGTTTGATAATGCTACTTATGCATTAAATGAGTTGGATGGGAGGGTCATCAAACTTGCAATAGCAGGGAAAAGAATTGAATTATTCAAAAGTCGGAAATCTACTACCTATGAGTTGCCAAAATTGGAAGAAAATAGTGGTCCTGATACAGGGGCTAGCCAGGAAGATATGAAAGATAAAGAAGTAAAGGATATGGTTGCAGAGGATGAGGAGGACTCAGAATCCGGTGACAACTAGGATTTTGGCACATACCGGAGGATGTGCAGGTTCAGAGGGGGTGGATGTCGTGATGTTATGAGGAGACAGTGTGAAAAAGTATGGAATGCATCATCATCCGACTTCTTTATTGATCTAGAGAGTCAATGTGATCTGAGTCATTAGTACTAGTGTGTGTTGCATGGATTATCTAAAAATACTAGATTTTTGGATAATTTTAGCCTATTTTTTAATACTATTTATTGTGAAAATTCAAAAAAGTTTAAAAAAAGCTTCTAGATTAGAATGGCATGCAAAAAGCTAGTTGCTTTTTCAGCCAATTAGGGGATTTTCACAAGAGGTACAGATTGACAAAATCATGCATGTCACAATCACTGTAAACAGGCTAAAAACTACAGATTGAACTAAAAGAAGAAAAATGAGTGATTTGAGAGATCTGTGACCAGGTGTGGAGTTTTACCCCCCTTTCGGAGCCAGCGGAGCCATCAGATTTGGGTTTTGAGCAGCAGAGAAGGAGCTGTAATTTTTATGCACGTTTTGTTCTACGAAGAAGCTCCAGGAGATCTACTACTTGGAAATTGCTTTTGAGTAGTGCGAAGATACCAGGTTCTTTCAATACTTATTGATTCAATTCATTGTGCTTTGTCTTTGTAGTGTTTACCACTTGGGTATTCTTTCAATACTTATTGATTCAATTCATTGTGCTTTGTGCTTCGTAGTGTTTACCACTTGGGTATTCTCTATTTTCTCTTCCATCTCCTATCTCTACTTCCTTCTACTTCTGATCCCCAGTGGATTCGACCTTTCAAAAAAAACCCCTCCGACATCGTGAAAATGAGAGAAGCTAAAACTCTCATGAGAAATCTACAAAAAGCCCAAATCTATTTTGTGCCAAGGTGCACAAACGGCAACACAGATGCTCTAGCAATGAAAATTTGAAAGAGATAATGGTGGGCATCATTGCAGTAAAGCTTCACTTGTTTTAGAGTAATTTTTAACTCCAATATGTGCTTTATTTTTTTGAGCATGGTGAGGTACCTACACATATAAGTAAGAGTGAGAAAAGGTGGTTAGCTACTAAGGCCACTAACTACGGCTTGATTAATTATGTGTTGTATTGCAAAGGAAAGGATGTAGTGCTTAGAAGGGTGCCAACAGCAAAGGAGATTATGGATGTGATTAAGAGCTGCCATGAGGGGGTTTGTGGCAGACATTTTGCTCAAGAAATAACCAGCAAAAAGATTCTCCAAGCCGATTTTGTATGGCCTAGTCTACATCCAGATGTGCAACATTGGTGCCGCACTTGTGATGCTTGCCAAAAGGCCGGACCAAGGAAGCTAGTGCATGAGGAATAAAATCCCATAAGTAACTACATATGGCCCATTTGATAAATGGGGGATTGATGCAATAGGGCCACTCCCACGAACTCAATTTGGCAAGGAATATATCATAATGGGTGTGGACTACATGAGGAGGTGGGCAGAGGCTTCAGCAACTAGGAGAATCATAGCCCAAGAAGTGGAAAATTTTGTATTTGACAATATTTGTTGCAGGTTTGGCACACCTTTAGAAATTATCTCTAACTGGGGTCTTGGTTTTAGGGCCAATCTAGTGGGGGAGCTAATGGAAAGGCTAAAAATCAAGCGCATGCATTCTACTCCCTACTACCCACAGTGTAATGGTTTGGTCGAAAAGGTGAATGGGTTGATTTGTAATATAATTACCAAGCAAGTACACATGCACCCCAAGCACTGGGATAAAAAAGTAAGTGCAGATATTTGGGCCTACATGACTTCATTTAGAACCTCACTTGGCTATACTCCATTTCACCTCATTTATGGCCAAGAGGCTTTCTTTCCTATAGAGGTAGAACTGGCCACCTTACGTGTTTTAGTAGCTGGTCGAGAGAAGAATCAAGATAAGAAGTTAGAGGAAAGAATCTTGGATCTAGAGAGGCTGGAACTAGATAGAGAAGCAGCAGTCCAACACTATTCCATGTAGGTTGAAGAGAGAAGGAAGACATTTAATAAGAAGCTGGCTAGCAAACACATAAGGAAATGATCACTTGTGCTATGCTATGATAACCTCTTTGATCACAGAAAGGATGCTAAACTTTTGTTCAAGTGGGAAGGGCCATTCATGGTCATAAGGAGATATCCAAATGGCAGTTATAAGCTAGGTGACATGGATGGGAGAGTTCACAAGACAAGGGTAAATGGATGGTGATTCAATCCTTATTTTCAAAGAAATAGGGACACTTTGGAGTAGTCATTCAATGAAGAGCCACCAATGAGGGGGTGCAGTCCTCCCTGCTCTATTGGACCATCATTAGTAAGCTAGAGGCATCAATGCCTCTAGCCTAAGGGGAGGGCTAATGATCCAAGTTTTTTACAAACCGGATTTCTACTACAAATTTTGGCCAAAACCCCTATCAAGAGCCTTACCATATCACTTTGGGTTTACTCTTCAAGCACTAGGTATGCTACATTATTCCTTCTCAGTTATGATAACTCTAACAAGTGGGGGAATAAGTTCTTAAGAGGGATGTCAATGTAAAGGGTAAAAGGGGTGGGTTATCTTAGTGAAGATGGAAATTGATTACACCTAGGGGTTGAGTGAGTGCATAAATTTTTTCAAAGGACTAGCCTCAAACTACACATGGGTTCCACCTGCATCACCAAGATTTGGAATCTATCACCATCATTAGAGGATACCTCACCCTTGTACACAAGTCAATATTCACATCATGGTGTCATTTGAATCTTACACAAAAGCTTACAAGCATGGACCCTCTCTGTCACATGCTTATATATATATATATATATATATATATATATATATATATATATATATATATATATATATATATATATATATATATGAGGAAATAAAGTCAAAGCACCAATCGGTTTCAACCAGGTCTACAAAGCTGCAGAATAAACTTTTTTTGGATTCTTCACTGATTTGAGGTTACAAAGATGCAAACTGCTGGCTACATGCAATTTTCTTCTCTCTTTCATCACATCAGCTTCCCATTTTATCCTTCTTATAAATATATTATGATAATGTGCTTTGGGCAGCCACCTCTTGTAATCTAGCTCCCTTTCTTTAGCTTGTCTACCACCACCCTTGGCTTCTTGTATGATGACCAAGGTGAGGACTTGTCCCATCCACTATTCTCCATATTTTCAAAGATGCCATACATCATCTAGGATTATGTTAATAAAAAATATTAGCTTAATCTAATCCCTCATGGAAGCTATATAAGAAACCCATGGAGATGTAAAGAATGACAATGACAATGACAAGCACATGAGAGCACTCTAGAATATGCTCATGCTAGTCCATCTCTTTGAGGTAAGGTATGAGTGAGTCTCTTTTATTATGTAGCATAATGGCAAGCTTCCTCTACCTCTTCTCCTCTTGTCTCCCTCTCTCTCTCTCTCTCTCTCTCTCTCTCTCTCATATTCTAATATGGTGTCTAAATCATATGTACTCTCTTCTAAATCTCCCTCTACATTCATACTTAAACTTATTAAGTAAGACTTGCCATATGATCTATAGGTGGGGAATCCTTATTTCGTCATATTATATATATGTTCATGGGAGAATTTAGGAGAGCCATCACCTCTTTTAACCTTTCATCATCTTCATTTCCATTAAGATGGGCTACAAATTCTCTCTCGTGAAGTTGTGTTTTCGGTTATTTCTATTCTCTTTGAGGAAAGGGATGTCCTAGCCCATCCTCCCTTTGGCTAGGTGGTGCCCCTCTTTAGTTCTCTTAGTGAGGATTGGAGGCTGGGTAGGTAAGAGGCAACCCATTCATCTTTATATCCCTCACTAGGTAGGCAATCCAAAAATCCAAAAAAGGATCCAATGTGGATCCGAGGCAATAAGTTTGAACTTGGCCATGGAGCTTGCAGTGGAGTGGGAGTGAGAGGGAGCAGAGCTGGGAGGGGTGTTGTCAACATGCTATGATGGATGGGACAAAGGCACAGAGATCTACAGATGAGCAGGGGGAGCACTCTAGCCATCGAAGTCCAACTCATCTGATTTTTTGGGCAAAAGAAAGAGTTGGGAGTAGAATTCAATCATGGTGGTTTGGAGTTCGTGTCGGAGCTTCTTCCATCTATCTACACACTCCACTTTGTAGTTACACTAGAGATCTTCAATTAACTCTAGGAAGAGCGGAGTCACGCCATTTGAATTCTCTACTTCTGTCGTGAGATACTAGAGAAAGACATTCTTCCACGGCAGCTACTAATGAGCTGCATTATTTTGTTAGAGCTACTTAGAGAGGGCAGTATATTGGCCTACTCGAGGTGATCCATCCAATTTACCATGTCCTACTACTAGTGCTACTTCTAGGCCAAGAACCCATTGATGAAGTTCAATGACTAGTGAGCCATCTCCCAACTGAACTCAGGTGAGATGATGACAAGATGCTGAGATAAGTTGGTAGGGAGGGGCATGGCCATAAGGGAGATGCTACCGAGACTGGTGAGGGAAGAAGTGGGGACAGAGGGAGCTTGGTGTCATCTGTGATCTCCTCCTCCATTGGGCGCTTCTGGCCCTTTGATTTGAGAAGGGCGAGTTTGGCAAAGAGGCTAGTGGCAAAGCTGGATTTTTTGGGGAGTAGGGATGGTGGGGCTCCTATGGTGAGAAGCCTTGCTCGGTGGGTTGCTAGATAGTGGGGATGGAGCTAATCATCCATTATGAGGACTTGGTCTTTGCCACTCTGCAAGGCAGGCTACTCCTCCTTTTTTAGCACCTTAGTGCTCTCCATGGTGTCCTTGGCGGGGCTAGAGGTGGTGGGCTCTACCATGACTCCTACTGTCTCAAGATAAGACTAGGAGGTGTCTGCCAACCACTGATGAGGAAAGTTGGTAGGCCAAGTCAACAAGGGTGGGTGGGGGGAAGAGAAGGGTGAAGTGTTGGCCACACATCACCTTTGATGGTTTTGATGGTGGAGTGCTTGTGGGATAGGCATTTTTCCTTAATGAAGAGGCAGTCCCAAAGTACATGTGCCCAAACAATAGGAGTGTCAGGAGAAGAGAAGAAAAAGGCTATTACCTTTTTGGAAATGCTAAATGCCTTGCCTTGTAGGTAGAGGGCCTCGAGTAAGAATCTAAGGGTGTCAAGATTTCCCTTGTGGTCATTGTCCAGGTTAGTTAGCCTTTACTCCTTATCGATGATGGGGCCAAATATTGCTTCCATGGTGGTGGTGGGGAGGGATGGTGGGCCTTATTCACCATGGGCAGGTAAGCAAAGCATCCTTTGTACTCTCTTTGTCCAGAGCTTGTATGTGTTCCTCTGGATCTGGACAATAAAGCCATTGATCAACTGCTCTAGGGTGGATTGCGTGTCGGGGTGGACAAGGGTAGAGCTCCATGGGAGGTTGGAAAAATGGGTGAGTTGTAAGGACTTGATCCATTCTTGACCATATGTGAACGTCATGGGTGGATGGGTGTAACCTCCTCAGTGGTGAGCTGGAAGGATGCCATGGCAAGGAGAGAGAAGAATGGCTAGAGATAGAGAAAGTGAGAAGAGGCAAGGAAGAGATATGCACAAGTGTTGGGGTGAACAATAAGGGTGTCGAGGGAGAGATTCTTCTCAAGGGGGGAGGGTGTGATTGATGCAAATAGACAGCGGTGCCAATGCATGTATGCCACATCAACAAAATATGTCATAATGAAACATGATTAGAATAGGATTTTTAAGATACTAGGGCATCATCAGTTGCATGAGGTAATGAGTGGGTTCCATAAATGAGTGAGACATTAGCAAAGATGGGGATGTCTAAGAGCCATTTGATGTGGAGATGGGCAACTAGTGGGAAGGGAATGCCAGAATTCAATGGCAAAGGGAAATAAGGAAATCCAATTTGATAGTAGAGAATGAGCATTAGAGGCCTTCAGCAAAATAGTGCCAGAGTCAAAACCCATTAACAGCCTTCGATAATAGCTTGCCTTGTAAATCTATCAAATAGAATGAACTAGTGTCAGAGTTATTAAAGACCTAGAAAGGACCACTCCATCGGAACTTGAGCTTGCTGGGAAGTTTTTCCATTCATGTCTTAAAGACTAGGATGAGTTGGCCCTTTTGGAACAGTGGTTTCTTGGACAACCGAACCACTTGGTGCTTCTTCCAGGCTTGGACCTCAAACAAAATATAAGTGTTGTAGATTATGTCTTCTTCTAGTTAGGCAATGGCTTCCATCTGGAATGGAAGTGATTCTTCTAGAATGAGCCGGCGGTCTTTCATTGTGAGTCGAAAAATCGAGACTACAAATTCTAGGGGGTAATGGCTTCCAAGCCAAATGTTAGTTTATATGGAAACATGCCAATGGCAACTTTGAAGGATGTCCAAAAATCCCATAGTGCTATGGGAAGCTTAGTATCCCAATCTTTTTTGTTCTAATTTTTCAACTTGGTTAGAATTTTACATTAAACCTTGTTAGTGGACTCAACTAAGCCATTAGCTTGTGGATAGTATAAAGAGAAAATTTCTTATGGATAATCAAAAAGAATATGTGAACTCCTTGATAACTTTATTTACAAAGTGTGTATCTTGGTCATTGATTAGTTCTATTAGAGCGCCATATCTAGTGTAGATATCCTTAAATAAACATTTGGTAACTAACTTAGTAGTGTTGTTTGATAGGGCCCATGCTCCTACCCATTTGGTGTAATAATTTGTCGCCATTAGGATATACTTGTTTCTTGTATATATCATAGTCAGAGAGGTGGGACCAATGAATTCCATTCCCCACTTCTAGAAAGGTTCCAGAGGTAGGATTGGATGAAACAACAGGCAATCTTTGGCTATAGGTTGTTGACCTAGGCATTGACAGGAAATCACAATCCTAGACCCATTTGCAAATATCACCATGCATGGCCCAACCACCACAAACCAGCTTAATAGATTCTATGGGTTTTAACTTCAGCAGTGAAGTGACCTCTGGAAATTCCTTGATGGACTTCCTCTATGATAGCAAGCTGCTTTGTAAGGAGGACCAATCTTTGCAGCACTCCAGAGAGAGTGCAGTAATACAATTGTTCCATGACAATTTCAAAATGCCAACTCTGGAGAGCCTATCCTTTTCATTGGTCCTACTAGAGATGGAGCTAAGGTACATCAATTTTTGAGAAAGTCATCATTTTTTCATACCACGATCACGGAGGGTTTTGTGGCTCCGACTTTGGTGCATTTGCTGCTACAGCAAATAGTTGGGCATCCAGGAAGTCATCTTCAATACCAGTTTTGGTGGTTCTTTAGAATCAAGGTAGGACACGAAATCTACAATGGCATGCTAGGTGTTGGGATGATGAATGATTGTGTAATCAAATTCCTACACCATGAGAATCCATCGAGTGAGTTGCCCAGTGACATTTTGCTACTTGAAAAAGTAAACTAGTGTTGAATGATCTACATGAAAAACAAAGAAATATCTAAGTAATACCAAAACTTGTTAATGTAGTAGATCATGCCAAGATACTCTCTTTTGGTTACTGAATAGTTTTTCTCGGTATTAGATCATCTTCTTCTAGCATAAAACGTTGGTCGAAAATAACCATTGGCATCTTGCTGCATAAACACACTTGCAATAGCAATATCAGATGCATTTATAAACATATGGAAAGTCTTGCCCAATCTAGTGGGATAATAATAGGAGCTTTAGAAAGTAATAGCCCGCAAGCATCAGAATGCCAAGTTGGCTTCTTTATTCCATTAGTAAGCAGATTTGACCACATACACCAATTTATTGAGGGGAATACCAAGTGATCTAAGAGTCGCACGTGGCGGCAATGCCACTAGATTTGGCCTAAAATTTAGAGTAACACAAATGGAAAATCTGGTACTTAGCTTGCATGATTGCTACTAGCTTGGTAGGGTCAACAGCAATGCCACTTTGTGTAATGTCCCCATTACTTAGTTTATTTTAATAAACAATGTGCATATACATTCCAAAGAAAATTGATTTATGTTGCACATTTTTTTATGAAACTGACTCTACTTATGAAGATAATTATTATTATTAATGAGGTATTATATGCCAGTTCATGGAAGAAAGACTTGGGAAACCCTCCCAAGACTAGGTTATTAAAATTATGTTTGTAGTATAGAACAACAAAAAAAACTAGCCTAGTGGATAGTCACTTGGCAGTTAAGTGCACTTGGGTGATGACATTGCTGGGATGGGTAACCTCCCGAGAAGATTTTCCTACAAGCTAGTGGAAGCTTCTCACGCGTAGCCAACAGCGCCAACAACGGAGCCTTCATAGCATGTTTCCAAGTATGCCAAGGTCTATGCCTTGGTCACTACCTTAGTCGTGTGCCTTGCAAGGATGGCCACGTGGTGCGCAGTGTGTCCTCACCCATATATTTGTCAATTTTTATCTTCGTGCTACAAAAATGGAGCCCCTCCCTAACGTCGTCAAAAACACCAAAAGAAAGTGTTCTCTCTTTGTCATCAATGATGTCATCAAAAATGCTAAAAAGTAGGTGCCTTCTCTTTTAACCCCCCCTCTCATTACTATATAAATAGGGGTAGAGCGTCATGTCAAGGACACACAACGATCCATGCAGAAGTCTCTCTGCTACTATTGACACGACGAAGCTCTGTTGCAATCAGTCGAGCCTCTCTCTCTCTCTCTCTCTCTCTCTCTCTCTCTCTCTCTCTCTCTCTCTCTCTCTCTCTCTCTCTCTCTCTCTCTCTCCACCCCTACACGGAAGCATTGCCCGAAACCATCAAGCTTCTTCCATGGTTCCCAAGAGACGTCGAGGTGCTGAGAGAGGTCATGCTCAAAGAGCTCCCCAATGCAAGGAAATGGCTGATACTCGTGAGGAAATTCAACATGATGCTGAAGCACAAGTGAAAGTTAACCCCAAACCCATTCAAACTGAAGAACTAGCCATCCCACAACAAATCGAGGTTGCAGCCATAAATCGTAATCACGAATGGATGGCCGAATGGAGAAAATCAGGTTTAATACATAAGAAAATGATTACTTTTTAAGCATATTAATTTTACAATTTCCTAATAAGGGATAAGCTAGTCTGTTACATAGATTACAATCTATTAGAACATACTTAAACTTACAAAAAACAAGTATTATAAATTGCTTTTAGGAAGAAACACAGGAATTGATGGAGGGGATAGATTCCATGCATCTCATACATTGACTGGTGCACGGCGTCAAAAGGTCCCCAAGAACAAAAGAACTCTACTTTTTGCACACAAATCAATGTAGAAAGCTTGCACGACATGAACAAGAGACCAATTGGGTGCAATCTCCCCCCATGCCTTGTATGAGCACTCCACAAAGCATATATTTCATATATTATTCATCTTCAAGCTCAAATAATAGCCCAATTTACAAAATAGCACGCTTTAGCTTTTGAGTTTGCTTTTGTGCCAAATAGTATTAAAGCTAATGGGCGCCCAAGAAGTCAGGCGGTACCCAAATACAATGTCCAATACAAATATCCAAATCATGTGCCCATACACATACAAAAATAATAAATAAATATCAAACGCTTTGATAAATAAGTGCAACAAAATATAGGTGCCATGCCTAAGATACACACCCATCAAAATATTGACGATAAATTTGAATACACGCTATCCTCCAATGCTTTCCACTGCCACTACTGCTATCTCTACACATCAACTGAAGCATTCACAATTGTTAGTAAAATAATACAATTAAACCGACAAAAGTGAATACCTAGCAGTCTTCAGCTATATAAATAAATTGGTTAGAAATCAATCCTAACCTTAATTTATCACGAGTGCGCACTCTAAACTCATAAACGTTTATTAATTTAAATATGTATTTTGCAGAATCACCCGCTATGGAATCACCCATGTACACATAAAATTAGCAAAACGCCCGAAAAGGATAGGCGTCCCCATCGACTTCTCGCACAAAGAATCCACTTTGTGTATGAACCCCGGTAATAAAAGTTTATCCACTGCAAAACCTCACAGAATCCACCGTGAAATATGCCTCCTGGCATCATACCCCTAGGGTGGGAAAGCAATTGTCCTCAATTGCTATTAGCTCAATGTGGAGCTAACAGAGTGGGGAAAGCATTTAAGTCTCTAGCGTGCATCCATTGGGCCTCTTCAACAGGATGGTTTTTATACTTGACCAAATATCTAGAAGATCTACGGCCAGTTCTAGTGGTCATAAAGTCAGTATCTATAATAGTTTTAGGCTCAAGGATTTCAGTCTCATCATCTAGCAAAGGAGGGTTTTCATAGACAGGGTGTACAGGTAATTGGCCTCTAAAAGGTCGTAATAAACTGATATGGAAGGTGTTGTGGATTTTCCAATGTTATAGTAGTTTTAGTTTAAATGCATTGTCATTGATTTTGTGTATAATCTTGAATGGTCCATAGAATCTAGGTGCTAATTTCACAACTGGGTGTTTATCTACACTTTGTAATCTATGTTTTTCTATTTGTAACCAAACATAATCATCAACTTTAAAATTCATAGTCTATCTTTTCTTATTTGCTTGTTTTGTATATGATTGTTGGGCTTTGGCAATCATATCTTTAACTTTATCAAAAATAGTAGCATGCATGTTAGCAATATCATTAGCAGTTTGAATTTTATTTGATAATGATACAACACGTATAGGTAATCTATATCCATAAATAACTTCAAATGGTGCTTTCTTTATAGTTGTATGTGGTGTATTGTTATATGCAAACTGGAGTAAATGTAGATGTGTATCCCATGTGTGTGGTTTTGAAATGGTGTAAGCACATAAAAGATCTAAAATAGTACTGTTAGTAGCTTTTGTTTGACCATTAGTTTCAAGATAAAATGCAGATGAAAAATCAATCTTTGTTCCTAAGTTAGCAAACAAAGTAATCCAAAAATTATTATAGAATCTAGAATCACGATCAGAAATAATAACTTTTGGTAAACCATGGTTAGTGAAAAGAGTTTTCAAATATAATTGAGCAGCTTAAGATGCATTTAAAGTTTTCTTGCATGGAATGAAATATGCTTGTTTGCTAAACCTGTCTACAATAGTCCAAATCATATCATGGTTAGCTTTAATGTTAGGTAAACCAATGATAAAATCCATTGAAATCTATTCCCATGGTCATGATGGAATAGATAATGGGATTAGTAAACCATATTGTTTACCATGGTGTCTTTTAACTCGTTGACAAACTAAACATTCAGATACAAAGTTAGATACATCAGTGTCCATATGTGGCCAATAAAAATCTTCAGTCAATGTACGCAAAGTAGATATAATACCTCTATGACCTTGATATAGAGGACAATGAATCTCATGCAAAACAAATGATCGAAATGGAACTATCACACATAATCTCTTTTCATAAAACATGAATCCATTATTGTAAGATAGTGAATCAATAGGAATCCAATTATTTGCAACTAATTTATTCCAATCAGTTTAATTTATTCCAATCAGTTTGAAAAGTAAGATCCTGATGATAAGTATCTTTCATAGGGATAAGGGAATCAAATGATATCACAAAAATATTATGAATTGTCGGTCTTCTACTCAAAGCGTTAGCTACAACATTCTCTTTTCCTGGTTGATATTGTATAAGGGGATGAAAACTCTGAATAAAAGCTGCCCATTTAATGTGTCGATCAGATATTTGGGGTTGACTAAGGAGATGTCTAATGCTTTGTTGGTCAGTTTAATCATAAATTCAGATCCCATTAAGTAATGTTTCCATTGACGTAAGGCTTGTACTGTCAGCTAGCAATTCTTTATCATATGTAGAATATTTAAGTTCATATGGTTTGAGTTTATAGCTAGAGTAGGCTATGGGATGATTATCTTGCATAAGGATGGCTCCTATTCCAGATCCACTAGCGTCAGTAACTACTAAAAATAATTATCTATTGAAGTCAGGTAATTGTAATACAGGAGCATGGGTTAAAGCATGTTTCAATAAATCAAAAGATTTTTGTTGATTATCAGACCAGTTATAAACAATACCCTTCTTTAAAAGTTTAGTCAAAGGTAATACAAGTAATGAGAAATTTCGCACAAACTTTCTATAAAAGCTAGCAAGACCTAGAAAAGAACGTAACTCATGTACATTTTTGGGTATGGGCCAATTTAAAATTGCTTCTATCTTTTTAGGGTCGACTTTAATACCTTCTGATGAAACAATATGTCCTAGATATTCAATTTCTGTTTGGAAGAATTCACTCTTTTCTGGATTAGCATATAATTGATTGTCTTTTAATAACTTAAAAACTAAAGACAAATGTTCATAACGCTCATTCTCATTTTTACTGAATACTAATATATCATCAAAGAATACTATGACACAATGTTGATATTTCAAAAATATGTGATTCATCATACGACTAAATGTGGCTGGTGCATTAGTTAGACCAAAAGGCATAACTAGAAATTCATAGTGTCCAAATTGTGTTTTAAATGTAGCTTTGAATATATCAGATTTATCCTATCTTACTTGATGACAACCAAATTTAAGATCTATCTTACTGAATATGGCAAATCCTTGTAGTTTATCCATAAGATCATCTACCCTAGCAATCGGATATCTATTCTTAACAGTAATTTTATTTAGGGCACGATAATCAATGCACATGCGATAAGTACTATTTTTCTTCTTTACTAATAAAACAGGTGCACCAAATGGAGAACTACTAGGTCTAATTAATCCTCTGTTAAGCAATTCTTCTATTTGATTTTGAATTTCTTTTTGTTCAATTTGGTTATGTCTATATGGTGCTTTACATGGTGGGTGTATTCCAGGAATTAAATCTATTTTGTGATCTTCAAGACGTGTAGGTGGTAGCCCAGGTGGTAAATCATCAGCAAAATAATCTTGAAATTGGGCAAGAAATTGTGTATGCCTAGGATGCATTTGTTTTTCTTTAGCTTGAAGTTCAATCACCCATATTAAATAAGATTTGTTACTTTTACGTAATGCACGTTTGGCCTGAGTATGAGTAAGCAGTGGAAAATTATTGGAAGCGTGCATACCATGCAATGTGATTTATTTTTCTTGAAAATAAATTTTAATTGAATGCATAGAATAATCTATGTCAGGATTATATTGATGACGCCAAGGCATTCCTAAGATAATGTCACTAGACTACAAAGGTACAACTAGAAAATTTCTTCGTTCAGTATATTCACCCATTTTAATTTCTAAATTATGCACTTCTTGTGTTCCATTATATCTCGTGCCTAGAAATGTAGCTTTAATGCGATAATGTGTAGAAACAGTTTGTAATTTCAATTCTTTCACTAACTTTGCAGAAATAAAATCATGTGTGCTCCCATCATCATATAAAATAGTCTTTTCTTAACCATGCACAAAACATTTCATTGTTAACAAAGAATGGGGAGTTGGCATACCTGGTAAAGTATCCAAAGTAGTACCAATGTCGTCATCATCTTCCGTAAAATCAGGCATTTCCTCACGTTCTTCTTCTTCCATTGCTCCAAGATAATTGATATGGACAGGAGGCTTTTTGGTTTGGCAATTGGCTTCTAGATGTCCAAGTTGATGGCATTTGTAACAAACTATAGGTTTGGCTTTAGATACATTATTGGTAATGGCAGGAAGTCTAGGAATGTTGGGATTTGGCTGTGAGGATGGCTTAGGGTTTGGATTGGTATTTGATAGCAAAGCAGGTGGTCATGTCCAAGACTTATGGAATGAAGATTGAAGAAAACGACTTTGATTGAATCTTCGAAAATTTGAATTGAATTGTTTGGAACCATAGTTTCCATTAGTTTGAAATTGTTGTGGTTGCTTGTCTCTTCCGCGAATCTTGTCTTCAGTGTCATGAGCCAAGGAAATTGCATCTTCAAGGGTTGTTGGCTTGAACATATTGACTTCAGCATAGTAATGTGCAAGTAGGCCAGATATAAACTTGTGTTTGTGAGTCGCTTCAGGTACATCTTCGAGCATGCGTAGTTGTAGTAGGGCATTCCAAAAACATTCAGTGTATTGGGAAATAGGTTTGTGATCTCTTTTTGTAGAAGATCCCATTGCTTGATGGCTTTTTCATGGAACTAAGGAGGAAGGAAATTCTACAAAAACTTCTTTTGGAAAGTCTCCCATGTAGTAGGGCAATCAATGCTCTTGCGGACCACAGTCCACCATAAGGATGCTCGGTCAACTAAAGGTTAGTGGCACATTTAATTTTGTCTTTCTCAACATATGTTTCTTCATGGAAGTAATCATCAAATTGACGGATAAATGCAAGTACAGTCTTTTCATCTCGTGATCCATTGAAAGTACAAAATTTGAAGTTTCTTTTACTTATCTTTGTTTCTTTGCGGATGGATTGGGCTTCAAGTGTCGCATCGATGGTACGACATATAAGATCTTCGGGTTGCGGTCCATCTTGGTGGGTGATAGATCGTTGCAAATTGGCCAATTGAGCTTGCAAAGCTTGTTAGGCTCTTCGTTCTTCTTCGAGTTGCATCATATTCAAATCCAACTTTTGCTCCATCGTTGGTTCAAGTAGATCACCTTCAGCCATTAAATTGTCCATATTTTGTTCAGTCATCCTGTAAAATCCAAAAGACCTCACACTCTCGAAATCTTATTAGCGGGATGAGCATAGCTCAAAGGCGGGTATACAAGGCTTGTAAATTTTGTTTGGCTTTTGTGGTCTTTCTCCTTTGCGATTGCAGTATTCGTTGTCACAACCGTCGTCCAAGAGAATAATGTTGCATAAAAACTATGTATAATCTTCGTATGACATGCGTATGACCTTCTGCGTTTGCTGAAACTGGTTCAGCAAGTCTGCAAGTGTGAACAGAGTCTACTAGAGAGCAATAAACGAATTCTGGGCTTCTGCCGTGTGAACTACCTTTATGGGAGTTGTTGAATAAGTCTTTTATGGACCTCTGTGACTTAGGTGACTTGCAGGAGTAAGGAAGCTTAGTGGACTTGGGGGACTTAAGAGCTTAAGGCTCTTATTGATCAGGCGTGGATTTCGTGGACTTCAGGACGTCCTTGACGAATTCGACGGCGATGAGAAGATACTGACGCCGCAGATGAAATTTTCATGGTTATAAGCTTTTTTAATAAGCTTATTACTAAGCTTACTAAGCTTTGAGAGTTAAAGCTTTTAAACTTTTTTAGCTATGGAGGCTTATCTGCTGTTTGAAGACGACTTGAAGAAGGAGCTATCCACGTGATCCTCCGCCTCCACAGGCTGGTCCTTCGCGATCAGAGAGTGCAAATGGGGATTCTTGACCACCAAGAACAAACCGGTATCGACCGTTCGCGACGAAATTGATTGTAGAGCTCAATCATTCCAGGAGCTCCGCCTTCGCACAAGATGGTAAGTGATTGGAAGCTCTCGATCTCAGCTTCGCTCTGATACCACTGGTGTATAGATCAGTCATCGTATGCGTGCGTAGTGAGCGTCAGAAGGTCCCCAAGAACAAAAGAACTCTACTTTTTGCGCACAAATCAATATAGAAAGCTTGCACGATGTGAACAAGAGACCAATTGGGTGCAATCTCCCCCCATGCCTTGTGTGAGCGCTCCACAAAGCATGTATTTCATATATTATTCATCTTCAAGCTCAAATAATAGCCCAAATTACAAAATAGCACGCTTTAGCTTTTGAGTTTGCTTTTGTGCCAAATAGTATTAAAGCTAATGGGTGCCCAAGAAGTCAGACGGTACCCAAATACAATGTCTAATACAAATATCCAAATCGTGTGTCCATGCGCATACAAAAATAATAAATAAATATCAAGCGCTTTGATAAATAAGTACGACAAAATATAGGCGCCATGCCTAAGATACGCGCCCATCAAAATATTGACGATAAATTTGAATACACACTATCTTCCAATGCTTTCCACTACCACCGCTGCTATCTCTACACATCAACTGAAGCATTCACAATTGTTAGTAAAATAATACAATTAAACCGACAAAAGTGAATACCTAGCAGTCTTCAGCTACATAAATAAATTGATTAGAAATCAATCCTAACCTTAATTTATCACGAGTGCGCACTCTAAACTCATAAACGTTTATTAATTTAAATATGTATTTTGCGGAATTACCCGCTATGGAATCACCCATGTACACATAAAATTAACAAAACGCCCGAACAGGATAGGCGTCCCCATCGACTTCTCGCACAAAGAATCCACTTTGTGTATGAGCCCCGATAATAAAAGTTTACGGAATCCACCGCAAAACCTCACAGAATCCACCATGAAATATGCCTCCTGGCATCATTGACAAGTGTGTTAAAAATGTCTTATGGTTATGATTTCTTTTGGATTTGTGAATGATGAATTATGGCTCTTATGATTCAGTGCTTGCACAGACAGACAAATTGTGGATCATGGTGCTTCAGGACATTGGGGTCCCCAACCCAATGCTCCTTAACACTTTGCGGAGTGTGGAAAAACTCACTTACGTGTGGGGGTCCTATGCTCCTAAGGGAGGTAGGTGTTTTTGATTTTGATCACTCGAGCACCTGAGAGGGCAAAGGGCCGAGTGGTAGGACAGCTCTTGAGACTCAGGGAAGCTTAGAGGGGCTCTAAGCCAGTAAATTCCCTGTTGACCGCGGATAGAGTGCGATCATATACAACCTAATCCCAAGGGATTGGAAGGTCCTATCCTAGACTGAATAGTGTCTTTCTACAGAAAGACGGTTTTGTACCACTCTGCAGAGTGATCATTCCGACGAATGCTACTATGAAATAAAGTATCTGATTTTTCAAATTGTTGTTATGTGTGCTAAAGATTGAGTTTAACGAACCTAGTTTAACGGAGTAATAAAAGGAAGCCATTTTTATATGTCCAAACAGTGTGGTAGTATGCTTTGCTAATTAGAAAACTAAGAAAACCCCATCGAGGAAAGTGGGAGGCTTCAATCCTGACGATTAGACACCTATGACTAGGTGGACTCGATAAGTCAGGTAACATTCCAACATTAGATAGAGCTAATTAAATCATGACCCTCCCAATATCAATAGGATTAGTTTCCAGGTTTAACACCATTTTAGGGGGCTGGAGTTGAGATTTTACCTTATGGGTAGGCGAGTAACACTCTCCCCCGTCTCTCACTCTGTTTGAACCAAGTGCGGTTTTAACCTCACTTCTGCCTTTGGTTGATTACAAAGTGGTCTTTCTTAGGTGGGCGTTAGATTGTTGTTAGGGGTGACTTTTCCACGCTTCCCCTGTGAAGTAGAACTGAGATTCCCATGCTCAACTAAGTCCAAGGTTTCCCATGGGGAGATGGGATGGTGATGTCCATGGATATGAATTTCAGTCGACTACTAGAGAACTCCTCCGGGTTTGTTGGAGGAGGCACCTCACACTTTGCAAAATGATATGGCCTAGTAAAATACCACTTTGAAGAGCATATACACATTTGAGTGAATTTAAACTTAAACTTACCCCTTGGTATCTTGTGGGGCAAAGCCAAAGCTGCGTTCGATGCAGTGTGATCTTTCCAAAGATACTAAAATCATCCAAAAATATCCTCACAAAGTCAATGAGGTAAGGCCCAAAAATCTCCTACATGTCTCTCCGTACTTGATTGTATCTACTAAAATCATTGAGAAAGGAGTACATCTCGTGGCTAGCTACTTCATCCACAATGGTATCTAGGTAAGGGATAAGGAAGGGATATAGGATTGTGGCTGCATTAAGCTTTTGTAATCCATATATATCAACAATTTCTTTTTCTTCTTCGCAACAACAATGACGAGCAGGGAGATCCAATCTGCTCAATCTATTTGAGTTATGAAGCCTACTCTTAGTAGTTGATCAAACTCCTCTTTAACTTGTTTAGCCATGTGAGGGTTCATTCTATAGTGTTGCATCTGGATTGGGATATCATTCGGTTTCAAAGAAATCTGATGTTGATAGAAATGAGGATCCAACCTTTTCATGTCTGAATATTCCCAAATGAATACATCTTTAAATTTGGTCAACAAACAGATGAGTTGCTGACAAAATGTGGGCTATAGTTTGACACTAATCTTGATTGGTTTGGTCTTTTTTGATGAACCAAGATAGATTGCGTCTAATTCATCTTCTTTTACTCTTATCACTTTCTACATCTACATTTCAAACTCATGCTCTTGATTCCGAATTTCATTGATGTCCCCATCAACCATCTAATTAGTATTAATGTTATCTTCTATGCAATTGAGGCTCTAAGTTCTAAAACTATCTAAATTGTTGTCCTTTTCTTGCTCTTCCAAGACTTGAGGTTGCTAACTCTGGGATTGCATGTACTAGTTCACTAATTTGAAGAATGTTTATGAGATCCAAAGGTTGCAAGTTGGCATTAGCCTTCAAGAACTCCTCTTTCTCATTATCACTTAAGCCCTTGACCATATGAACAGCATATTAGAGAATTTGGAAATTTTTCAAGTCCCATTTTCAAATAAGTAGTAAATATTTGACCACGTGACCAACTCTTGATCCATATTTGAAAGTGGGATTTGGGAAGATAGCTTACATAGTATTTAGCGTAGACTCCACCTTTAAGTAAGACAACAAGATTTGACCATGTGGTCAAATAATAAAGGTATTGGGGGTTCCCAATATTGTGTATTTGAAGTATTTTGTTCTTGCTTCATAATGTGACTTGACCATGCCTTGAGTTGATCAAATAGATAGACTTCCATATTTATTGATAAAATATGAGGCATGGTTGTACAAATTATGATACATGATTAACAAATTTAAGTTAGACAATACAAACATCTAAGAATGCAAGCGTCTTACCATATAGTGAGCAAAGTATTGATCACCTTGGTTCTATTGTTATCTTTTTGAAAAGGCTTCATTGGACTTTAAAGTCATTGAGATCACCATTTTTCCATTAAAATTTTTCACAATAAAAAATATTTTGTCTCTCCTCATTGAAGGAATACCAAGCTCATCATCTAAACTCTCTAAACCACTGGAATCTCCATTGAATCCCAAATGGGTTGCAGACGACAATTTCAGGGTATACTATAATTTTCACTGTGGCAACTAAAAGTGGGTGCATAGATTGTAAATTTCAAATTTGTAAGTTTTAAGGTATTTTCCAAGAAGAAAATACAAATTTAATCTATAAACATGTTGCGAATTATATGTATTCTTGAGTAGTCAATGAAAAATGCTACTTGGTATATTGTTGTGCACTTGTTGTGAAAGGTTGCAGAAGATTTGCTTGTTATCCTACAAAGTGCATGGAGTGTACAAATGTGAGCATTGGCCAAAAGAAACATCTAAAACTGGCTTGAAGTGTGGGTCTTTGACATGCCTAGAGGGAGCTCTATTCCAATTTCTTAGATTCAACTCTTCAAAAAGATATGCAATATAGCCAGGGACATGTAGAGTTCACTCCTTTAACACATTTGCATGCATTTGAGTGTTTTCAAATCCCTAGCTATGTGTCATTCCACCTTATAGTTTCCAACTCCCTTGATAAATAGCTCTTCTCATGCTTATTGGCTCTTAATCATATCAAGTAATGAAGTCTGATGGAAAACCCAATATAGTATATCAAAATCCTCTGTATCTACTTCAAAAGCTCTTAACCACTAGATAATTGTGTTCATATTGAGCACAAAATGGCATTGAATCACTACATAGACTTGATGAAAGTTTTCTAATCATCAAGCTTAATCTATTTCTTGTGTCTCTTTTAGAGAAAATCATAGAGTTTATCAACAAAGGTTGTAGGGTAAGCAAGTCAAGAAATTTGTTGTTAAATTCATTGAAAATAACCTTTTTTTTCCCTTGAATATTGCAAATTTTGAATCCTCTTTTGATATCTTCTCAAGGAATTATTAGCAAAATGTTCATTTTTCCACCTTACAGTTGGAAGGTTTAGTCCATACATGGTGGTGCTACATAAAAAGTGAGAATCAATTAATAGGTTCATGGGAAGCATCTAAGATACTAATAACTCAAGTTTTTGTCTCTCTAGTGGGGAAAGAGAATCTTGCTAGATGGTGCTATGGATTGGAGCTAGAAAGAGGAGGAATGATCTGAGTTTTTGATTGAAGGAGTGAAAAGTAGGCTTCAAACCTATGGGCAAACTATTGATAGTACATGAAAGATGGTATTGTAGGACCTAGAGTAGATTGGCAGTTATATGCTTCAAAGAAAGAAGAACCAAAAGGGGATTCCTAGGAAATATAAGCTAGAAGATCCACTTTCAATTGGTTAGTTTGTTGGACATGGGTAGAGGCTTTCAACTGACATTGGTTTAAGGCAACATAGTCCATTGGAGCATGCCAAGATATCTCAGAATAATTGGTCTTGATACGGAAAGTCTCACCCAAAACTTCCATCACTTTATTATTAACTCTTTGTATGATAATATTCATGGCCATGAACTATAAAATTGGATACTTGATATTGTTCCATATTTGATTATATTAGTTGAAAATTTGTGTATATGTATCTTGATTAATGCCACTACTGTCTAAAGTCTTCCGTAATAGCTCAGCATCCAAAGAATGAGATTAATAACATAATCCAAGTCATGTATCTTTGTTTTTTTGAATTTCTTACTCTCAAGAATGTCCTTTGGGCTTGTTGAAGGTAGAAGCTAATAATAAAACTGAGATACCTTTGAAGCATATCTCCCACTTACATTTGGTTAAAGAAGAGATCTCAACAAGATCAACATCACAAACCAAATAAAATTATAAAAAAAGTCACATTCAACATTTCTCAAGTAGAAAGGGGTATCTTATTGCTTGAATTCTTTTATGTAGCCACTTCCTCCTCATGTGAGATTATCAAAATTATTTGGAGATCCTTGTATTCTTTGATTTGTTTCTCTGATGAATGGATTTTCTATTAATAATCATGTAGTTTCTATAATAACTCATCTCTTTGCTTTGTTAATAAGTGATTCTACAATCTAAGAATATCCTTCTCTATAACAAGATCAAGTGTATAGCCTACAAATCCATTATAACCATAACCAATCAATCTCATCAATGAGGAGCTATTGTAAAAAGGAGATATGCTATTTTTAATGGAATCTTTGGGGTATAATCTTCCATCCAACCAGAGATTTTTTCTTTCAATTATGAGTATGTTTCATGCATTTTGATCAATTTGTTAGAGGGCATGAATGAGAGTTGGTTCACCAATTGCAACCACCCATTCCTTCCCACTACATCACTTGTGAAACAAATAGGTATGAAAAGCTAGCTCATGAGCAAGGTGTACATGAAGCGATCCTTAAAAAGACCACTCATTATGCACTCACTGGACAAGAAATAGGCCTAAAAAGTAAAAGAAAAAGAGACTAAAAAGAATAAAACTAAGCAAAAGCTCCATCCATAGTCTATAAGTGCACGCAAACATTCCATTTAGGGCTCATCAACTTAGAAGTGTCCAGTGATTTGAATTAGCTAGCTCATTTGCCCCTTCCCAACCCTTTTCCACCCATACACCATTTTGAGGACATTAGCTAGCTCCTTTGCCCCTCCCCAACCCTTTTCCCCCCATACACCATTTAGAGTCCTCAAGGGTAGGATAACCCAAGAAATTGATAGACAAGTCAACCTAAATGCCACTAGGAAATCACTTAGTTAGCTCCTTTGCCCCCCCCCCCCCCCCCCCACCCGCACACACCATTTAGAGTCCTTAGGGGTAAGATAACCCAAGAAATTGATAGAAAAGTCAACCTAAATGCCACTAGACAATCTTGCACTAATAAGCTAACATCTATTGGGTCCTCAAATACAAGACATACTTAGGAAGCCTCTCTTGCCTAGTGTTAGACCCAACTCTCAATCATACACCCACCCACCCTCACATTCATTACCATGCCCCATAGGCACCTACTTTTTCCTTGTAGCTACATCATGCACTACTATGACAACCCACCAAGCTTAACCCATAGTTCATCATTAAGCAACCTCTTTCCCTCTTCCATCTCTCCACTCAAGTTCCAAGCCTTCTACTAAGTGCTAAGCGATTAGCACTCAATAGGAAGAGGGGTAATGTTAACCCTATCCAAAGGTGGACACCACTTCAACAACAAAAGCATATGAAGGAAATGTGTATAACACTCAAAAAATAAAAATTCAAGGCATAACAAGAGATCAAGAAGACCACGACCAAGAGTATCGAAAGGGGAAAAGCATCCTCATATAGCAAAAAATTAGATTTAATTTAAGGTGTCATGCTTTGAGACCTTTTGGTGCATTAGATTTAAATATTTGGGATTCAAATTAAAAATTTTGAGTGTTGAAATCACTTCCATGCAATGTGTAAATTAAAATAGCATGCATAATGAAAGGACCAAATGGAGCAAGTCAATGAGAATTGATGTAGACATGCTAAATGAGTAAAATAACCCAATGGTTGGATGTAACAATGTAACTAATCATGAGTGCCCAAGAGTTGAAAAGACCTATCCACGTGTAAAGAGTTGATCCATATTTAAAGTCAAAAAATATCCTCTTGCTTTCTCTTCTCTATTAAGTTTTTTGGGTATCTTAAGCTTTCATGACTAGTCCATGTTGTTTTAAGTGATATTGGAGTGAGTGGACTTCTAACTTCTTGCTTATAGCATTTGTCTCTTCCAATTTCCTCTCATTGCCATGTTCTATCACACACACACATGCACACACATACAGACACACACACACACAGATGTTTCAACATACAAATAGACAAACAGAGAGTCTCTCACTTATGACTTTGGAGAATTCAAAAGGTGAAATTGATTACTTGTGCACGAGTTCATGGCGGCAAGGACTACAAAGCTTGGCAATTCGTGGCTAATGAGATCGGTGGACATTGGGAGCTCACATAAATCTTCTAGACTACAACTCAGTGAGTTTCCTTGCTCTAATTATTTTCTTTTTGCTTTATGTTGTTTGTCAACAAGTCCATAAAGAACCATTTGTGGATAGGCTAGTCAAGCAAGAAAGGCACATATGGATGCCTATGATGTGAAAGGCTGTGAGATATCAAATCATTGAGAGTGCATGCAACAATATGTAGTTATGTCTAATTCTAGCATATTATTGTCATAGTCTGACACCAAGAAAGGTGGAAAGAATCCAAAAGACAACACAACATAATCATTAGAAAGGGGGATGATTTAGGGACGTGCTTCTTGAATCGATGAACATAGCCTCAAGTTCTTACTCGTCTATCAAATAAATCTATTTCTAGGTGGGTATGTTTGCACATAAGCACGATTATTACCTATTGCGCATTGCTACAAGAAACAAGCATGCCATGTTACTTGGCATGCCTCCAAGTAGCGATGGCAAGGGCAATGATTTAGTGCTTATTTTCCTTTGGTTGTTTCTTTGCTTGTCTCAAATATACACTTTGAATAGATTTCACCACCTTACCCCCTTTTTACTCTTTATTGACCTTGTATCATGGCCTTTAGCTTTCAATGGTACTTTTCAACAAAAGCCAATGCTTCTCCAACCACCACAACTCTCTAAGAAAGCACAACAAATGTGGTGAGAAGCATTACATTAATTGCTTCCAAATACTAATGCTTTTCCAAAAACAACTACTTTCCTAGGAAATGACCAAAAAGGTTATAAGAAGCATTACACTTGCTTCCATGCACTTCCATTGTTTCTAGCACATACCAATGTTCTTCCAACAACCACAATTCTCTAGGAAAGCATCAAAAAGTAGTAGGAACAAGCATTACTCATTGCTTTCTAACAATTTCTAATGCTTCTAGTACTAGGGATGCATCAAGACACATTAGACCTATACGAGCTTGCTTATCTTTGTTTGTTGCTTTCTACAAAAAGCAATAGATTGAGAGTTGGCTATCACTAGAAAGCACTTAGAAAGTATACATGATAATGGCGCATCAATGATGGAGTGCAATATTCTAGTAGCACTACAATGTTCTTCAACAAAATCCCCGTTCTTGAAAAATCAACACTATTATTGATCATTGGTTAAGGTCAAAACACATTGAAGCATTCCCTTCTAGCTACATTAGGAATCATTGAAGCACCTCTCCATCTCTAGATTCCTAAGACCATAAACATTAGTGGTATGCTAGAAATCCCCACCACTTGTGCAGACAATGATGTAAACATTATTAAAATCATAGGGCTTTGGAAAGCAATCTTGTCATATAATAGAAACCGTAGGGTTGGTCCTAGACTAGTACTCGAACTCATTGATCCTTTGCTATGAAGCATTATGAACTTTTTAACAACTAGAGCAACACTAAAAAGCACTGAGCTCGTGTTGCACAATGCTTTGCCTACTACAAAGCTCATATCTATTCTAAAGAGGAAGGTTGAGCACACGATGAAAAGAACTACATACCTAGGGTTGGTCCTATACTAGTACTAGAACTCATTGATCCTTTGCTATGAAGCATTATGAACTTTTTGACAACTAGAGCAACGCTAAAAAGCACCGAGCTTGTGTTGCACAATTCTTTACCTACTACAAAGCTCATGTATGTTCTAAAGAGGAAGGCTGAGCACATGATGAAAAGAACTACATACCATTAGATGATGTAATTGATGAGATAGCGCTGCTACTATTTAAGATGTGTCTTTTCCAAGAGCATGAAACAATTTTGTAGGCATACAATTCTATAGACATACTCAATAGACTAAAACAACTACCACTCAATAGACTTAAAACAAGTTCACTTTCAAGGCATGCCTCTCATATATAAGGATGTGTTACTACTTCAAACTCAACACCTCTATACTTTCCTAGGTCCCAAGATGTCTTGCATGAAGGGTGGACTAGCAAAATACCCCTAAGACTTATTAAAGGTTCCAAGATGTTTGGGATGAAGGGTGGCCTAGCAAGTTGCTTCATGGCACTCCAAGATGTTTGTGGGCTAGCAAGTCACATCATATCACTACAAAAGCACTACAAACTTCATTGATCCAAATGCAAGAATATATACTTCTTTGAACCAAGTGTGGATTAGCAAGCGTTCCCACATTACACATTTCTTTGATCTAAAAGTGGAGGTTTCAGCCTTCATAGTTTTATTTCTACGTTGTGCAAGTCTAGCCATTCCTCCTCCATTGCATTAGTCTTTTATCAAAGTTTTTTTGGCATTAGCCTTTCCTCTTGAGTTTTCCATTCTCTAATGAGGAAAGGTTTTCCATGCTCTAATATGTCATAGACTTTCTGGACCAATCATTAATTGAGGCTTTTGAACTTCAACATCAATGTCAAGCTATCTGATCGAAATTTGATAAGTTCACATCAACATCAAAAATGTCTTTTAACAGCTTCTGGAGCATTTGGGAGCCCTTTCAAACAAAACCACCAAAACTTTTTCACCTTGTTTCTGACCTGATTGCAAAATAGTTTTTCTTTTAGCAAATTTACTTAAAGAGTAGCTTATGGAAGACATCTGGGTAAGTTTTGAAGCTCATGGAAGGTATGGCATGCACGACCATCCTTTAGAGTGCAAAATAGATTCAAATGCAATTTATTGCCTTCATTTGAAGAATGTAATGATAACCTTCATTTCAAGAATGTACCATGGAACAGAATAGATATGCCTTCCTATGAATCCAGTAGTAGAACATTTTGATAATCCAGAAACTGAAATGGGGGCGTTTCAGTATTCTATATTTTGAATGGTTTTTTCAAGGATGGAGGGAGTTTTGTTTATCTGCAAAATGTATTTCAGTCCTAATGCTTAGGACCTTATGTTTATCAAGATTAAAGACTGGCACTATTCATCACTCTCTTTTCTTCTACACCACCATATACGATACAATTCTGAACCTTCAGTAGCAGAGTCCAGACCATACACAAATCCGAGAAGATCAAAAGTCTTCAACCCAAAATTTATGTCCAGATCACCTGGCTCAAGGCTTGATAGCAAAAAGGGGCTGCAAACAGCAATACAGAAATACAACAAAATAAGAACAGTAAGCAGATCCAAGAATAAGATATGGGAAGACCATAGCACATGTTGTACACCGTAAATGGTACAACATCCTAAGAGCTTATTAAGGAACGTACAGTGTCAACGGCCACAGGCTTGCCATCTTCCACAAGAAATTCAATAATCGTCCCTGACTGGTCAGCCTGAAAAAGACCAGGAAGTTAAAACAGCAAGTTCCAACCACACTATGGCATTAATAGTAGCAAAAACTGCCTAAGATACCCACATACCTCAATCTCATTCATTAACTTCATGGCTTCTACAATGCAAATAACTTGCCCTTTCTGAACCTTGTCTCCAACCTTTAACAACTCAAATGACAAGGAAATGTTAATTTCTCATCCATCCAGTTGCTTAAACCACTAAAGAGGGGTTGTTTAATCTACTTAAGAAGTCCTATTTTACCAAGCAATGGGTGAAGAAAGCAGCTCGAGTACAGCTTATTACCTTGACAAATGGAGGTTCTCCAGGTGCAGGGCTCTTGTATAATGTCCCAGCCATTGGGGACAAAATGCGAGGCAAATCAGCCACAGGTGTTGCTGGAGCAGGAGTGGCAGGTGCTGGAGGAAGGGCAGGAGCTGGAGCAGTTGCTGGTGCAGAGGGAGAGGAGGCATGAGTAGGATAAGATGCTTGAACAGGGTATTGAGGGGGTGAGAATGAGGGAGCAGGTGGTGGTGGTAAGGCCTCTTTTTTCCTTATTACAAGCTCGTAATCAAAATGTTTCAGTTCAAGCTCCACAATGTCTTTGGAGTCAACAAGCCTGTACAAAATATCACACATGAAATGTGTATTCTTGTGTGTAAACATCATCACAGAGGCATTGCAGTATGCATAAGTATGCAGAAGGCTTAAACATCATCGTAGGACATTCCAGTCTGCAGAGTGCGCAGGAGACTTACTTAATCAGGTTTTCAACATCTCCAATTACAGCTGAGAAGGTAGTATCTGTGGCTAAGCCATTTGAAGTTTCCTCCTCGACTCCAACATCAGATTCTACATCCACCTTTGATATGACAGTGGCTGCATTTGTAGCACAATCAACTGCAACCTGCTAGACGTCGAAAAAAAGGCTTACCCTGTGCTCATTGGAAACAAGTTTGAACTGAAAACTCACGTAAAATTGTGACCCCAAAAGTATACTGACATTATGATGTTCCTCGAGCCACTATAGACAAAATGCTGATACACTGAAGATAGCAATACATAAAAATGCAGAGATTATAGTGTCCCTGCTCCAATTATACCCATATAAGTTGTTAAGAATGCAGACTCAGCCTAGTAGAAGGAAATAGAACCTACCACTGCAGACAAATTCCTGAACCAATTTACAATCATATTAATCATTTACACTTCAGGACTGGTATGTAGACCTAAGATACACATTATAATCGTTCACGTAGCACTGCTCTCCTTAAAAACATCAATCGGATTACTCTCATCATGATCATTCCTAATCAGATAACTTATCACAAACAATGTTAATTTTCAGGAGACAAGTATAGAATGGAAGAATCAGAGATAAGCGACCCTGTGTGTGCGCTGTCCTAAAGACTTTTGCATTTTTTCACCACCAAAGATATGAAAAGATACCACTGGAATACACAGGACAGGCACCACCTTTCAGAATTTTTGAAACATTAACTTCTTAGATTAAGCTTCTAAACCATTATAAGGCAAAGCTTAATTTATAATGCATAAGTTTTCTTCTAAGCCGTTGTCGTGATGTTATGAGGATATAGTGTGAAAATGTATGGAATACATCATCATCCGACTTCTCTATTGATCTAAAGAGTCAATGTGATCTGAGCCATTAGTACTAGTGGGAGATGCATGAATTATCCGAAAATACTAGATTTTTGGATAATTTTAGTCTATTTTTTATATTATTTATTGTAAAAATCCAAAAAAGTTAGAAAAAACTTCTACATTAGGATGGCATGCAAAAAGCTAGTTGCTTTTTCAACCAGTTAGGAGATTTTCACAAGAAGGACAAATTGTCGCGATCACTGTAAACAGGTTGAAAACTGCAAATTGAACTGAAAGAAGAAGGAGCGATCTGGAAGATCCATAACCAAGCATCCTAGCATTTTACCCCCCTTTCGGAGCCAACGGAACCATCAGATTTGGGTTCCGGCCAGCAGAGAAAGAACTGATTTTTCTAATCCACGTTTTTGGTCTACGAAGGAGCTCCAAGAGAACTAATGCCTAGAGATTGCTTCTGAGTAGAGCAAAGATTCCAGGTTCTTTCAATACATATTGTTTCAATTCATTGTGATTTGTTTTTGTCGTGTTTACCACTTGGGTATTCTCTTTCTCTTCCATCTCCTATCTCTACTTTCTTCTACTTCTGATCCCTAGTGGATTCGACCTTTTGACAAAAATCCCTCCGACATTAGTGAACCCGACGTGAAAGGTCATCACAGAAGAAGGAAAGATAAGATGGAAGAACCTTCAAATACAATCTCCAGTGATGTTTTGCAACAGTTGGTGCAAAATATGAATATGCTTATGCAAGTACAACAACAACAACAGGTGATGCAAGCTTCAGCTCAAACAAAAAGTATTGTGATGAATGCTTTGCAAGCAGTTGAGCGTGAGGTGAATTTATTCAATGGCAGGAATGTATCTACATATGTACATACCTATGTTCAGAAGATGAAATTCTTTGGAGTGGCTCAATCTGCATGGAGCCGGTATTTTGTACGTGTTACTGTTCATGAACTGAAAGCACGGATTACTGAATTATACTTGCAGGATGCTGATTGGGTAGCCTTCAAGAAGACACTCAGGGAAAAATTTTACATTGAGAACACCAGTTTGATTACGCGCAAGACTTTTCAGGAGTGGGTTATACAACCCAATAAGGGTCTTGTAGCTACAAAATTGTTAAGAGAATTTGAAAGTAAATTTGAGGAGTTGGATCTTGCTGAACAGCAAGCTCTTGCAAGTCAGAAAATTGAATTGTTTCTACAGGCAGCTAATCCTGAGCTTCAAGAGAAGCTTGATGATTTGCTTGAGAATCAGACTACAGAGACAAGTTTAAAAACAGAGTGGCAACATGTAAAGGAAGTTGTTACTGCGCTTGTAAAGAAACATAGAAGAAGAGAAAGATTGCATGTCTCTAGCTTGCCCATTGTTACGGGTAGGACAGTTGAAGTATCCAGTAAGCCACCCACTTCTGTGGCTAACCCTATGGTTGTACCTGCTATTGTTCCCTCTGTTAGGGAAGATGTCTTAGATGAATTGGTCAAAGGAATGCGAAATCTTCAATTGAAGGTTGCAAAATTAGATGAAAAGGGACAAGAAAAAAAGGGACGGACAGCAGCCCCTAAGCCTGGAAAAAGATGTATGTGGTGTGACAGTTTGCAGCACGAGAGAAAGGATTGTGCTGCCTATCAAGAGGCCTTGGCACGACAGCTTATCTTTTGGAAAGATGGCAAGATCCATGCACAAGAAACGGGATTGCCTCTTACTTTGAATTTTGGGAAGGAAGGTATGCAGAAGTTGTTGGAAGACTTGGCTGTCCGAAATGCTTATGCGGCAGTACATGCTTCTACTTTTGGTCTACAGTTGGATAGAATGCATGGCCAAGTGATGGTTGGTCCAAAGGTTGAAATATGGACACATGCTTTACATGCAGCTGAAAAGAGAAAGGTCACTGATAGTGAAATGTCTCATACAGGGCAAGACATTCGTGGCATAACTGGTTGGGAATCACCGGTAGATGCATATTCAGTGTATGCATATTTAGCAAAGGTACAAAACACGGATGTACTTGTGAAAGAAAAACGAAAAAGAGATGAAGATATTGCAGGGACATCTAAAAGAATGACAAAAAGAAATATGGATCAGCCTAAAGCTGCAAATCAGCCACCTCCCGAGCATGATATGGAAGAGGTCAGTCAAAAGCAAAAACAGGATAACAAACAAAAGGGCAAAAAGAAGGGCAAACAGCCAAGATATAAGCTGCAATCTGACATTGAGACAGCCACAGATCTTAAGAAGGTCCTTGAAGAGCGGATCTTAAACAGTCAGGTGGAATTTACCTTGGGAGAGGTGCTTGGTATTGCCAAGCAAGAATTTCATGATGAGATCATTGACATAAAATTTCTTGGTGATACCACTAGTGCATTGCTACAATTTGAAGAGGAAACTGGTTTGTTGAGTATTCGGACTGAATATGAGCATGAAGTAAATATAGGATTGTCTATGCAGGATGCTACTAATCAATGGACAGCAAGTGGAAAAGAGAAGAAAGTGGCTGAAAATGCATTGTCTTATAGCAATATGCATGGTGGAGTAAGACAAATGTAACAATATGGAGAAGAGACTCTAGGATTTATTCCTCGAGTTCATCTACACAAGAAATCATTGGGCTAGAGCTACCACTGAAACGGTAGTGAAAATAGGGGAGCGTGAAACTCCTTGTGTTACTTTACTTGACCATGGGTCTGGGATAAATGTCATTGAGCGGGGATTGTATGAAAATGGTGCATGGCCTGTGGACACTGATCATGGTTAACGTATGAGGGCTGCAAATAATTCTTCAGGGGAGCTCTATGCTGCATGTTCTAATGTAAAAGTAACAATTGGTGATGTACAGGAAGAGCAACACTTCTTTGTACAAGATAATTCCTCATATACAGTGATTTTGGGACAGCCCTATATTATAGGTGTGCGTATGGAAACAAAGATGCTTGATGATGGTTCTGCTTATGCAAGAGTCAGAAGCAAAGATGGGAGGAAAGCAATCCAATTTCTTACTATTTGTATTAATCATCCTAGAAATCGTGATACGCTTCAAGAGTCTCCTTTGGTTCCAAATGCAAGGGAATTCAAAGACCTAGATTTTCATTAAGCACTGCTGTAATGCGGGGCTACAGTAGTGCTGATCAGAGGGTGTACTCGCCTCTTGATGAAATGAAGCATGTATTTACTATTAGTAATTCTCAGTTTACAGCAAACAATTCATGTTGGTTTAAGCCTATGGAAGCTATGTGTAGGGCTGAACGCATATCTATGAAACGGACTATTAAAAAACTGAGATCATTGGGGATGTTAGCTGAAAATGATGGCATGTCTGACACTGGGGCTGAAATTTCAGCAACTATACATGCAGAAAATGAGGCTGAAAACAGAGTGTTGTCAGTATGTTCTTTGGATATGTATGATGTTATAGCATTGTTTGCTCAACAGGAAGGATTACAATGGGCTGAAGCACTTGTGGAGACAAAGTATAAGACAGTTGACAAAAAGGTGAAACCAATTGCTTTGCCACTTCCACCAGAGAGTGAGGATATGGATAAAAAAGTGTCAAGGCAGTCAAGCTTAAGAGATCCTAAAGAAAAAGGTCATTAGTTTACATCTGAAACATTACAGGAATTGAAAGTTGGTGCAGAAGGGTTTCTTTTGCCTGCTGAGAGAAACTGTTTTATGCAGATGTTGGCTAGACATGGGAAGGCATTTGCATTTCAATCAAGTGAAATAGGTTGTGTGGATCCAAATGTTGTCTCTCCTATGGTCATATTTACTGTGCCACATATACCATGGAACTTGAGGCCTATTCCAATGCCTAAAGCTTACTTGCCAAAGCTGATGGATTTGCTAAATGAAAAGATTCGCATGAAGATCTTGGAGCCTTCTTCAGCCCCATACTCAAATTGTTGGTTTACTGTGCCCAAAAAGAATGGAGCTTTGAGATTTATAAAAGACATGCAACCGGTCAATAAAGTGACCATAAGAAATGTGGGTGCAGGTCCTGTGGTTGATGAATTTGCAGAGGCTTTTGCAGGCAGAGAGATCTATTCTTTGGGTGATCTTTACTCAGGGTATGATCAGTTTCAGCTTGCAATTGAAAGTAGGGATATCACAACCATGAAGACTCCTTTGGGGTTAGTACGGATGTGTACTCTCCCACAGGGTGCAACAAACTCAGTGGCACACATGACAAATGCTATGAATAGAGTACTCGGGGATTTTATACCACAATTGACTATGCCCTTCTTGGATGATGTTCCAATCAAAGGGTGTGCAGTGGATGAAAAGAATGAAGAGATGGATGCTCATGGATGTAGATAGTTTGTTGCAGATCATATTGTGGATTGTGAGAGGATTTTGACACGTCTAGAAGAGGTGCATTTAACTCTTTCTTAACAAAAGTCTGTCTTTGGAGTTGAGGAGATTTTGATTGTTAGGCATATGTGTGGGCCTTATGGACGAAGGCCATCACCAGTAAAAATAGATGGGATTGATAGAATGCGAGATGTATGCACGAATGTATTAGAGGTGCGTAGATTCTTGGGTACATGTGTGTTCTATTTGATATGGATTCCTCACTTTGCACATATAGCCGATGTTCTTTATCAGCTTCTACGGAAAGGTCAAAAATTTTATTGGGAAAGGAAGCATGAGAAAGCAATGAAGAAATTGAAGCAACTCTTAAAATCTGCTCCTACGTTGAGAAAGGCTGACTATTCACATGGAAAACCTATCATTATTACTGTTGATACAAGCCCAATCGGAATTGGATGGGCAATTAAGCAAGATGATGAGGAAGGGGAAAGGTATGCAATACACTTTGGTGCAAAAGTATTGACTTAACGACAGAGAAGATATCCACAAGTAAAATGAGAATTATGGAGAATTGTGATAGTCCTTAAATGTGATAAGGAGTATTTTATGGGTGCTCATGTAGTCATTGAGACTGATTGTTTGCCAATATTGAGTATGATTACTAGTTGTGCTACCGCAAATATTGCTATGCTCCGATGAATTACATACATCAAATCTTTGAACCCTGAATTTCAGCATATTGCAGAAAGAGATAACCCAGTGGCAGACATGCTATCTCGAGCACGCTATGAGAATGAAGATGGGATGATGGATGAGGAGGAAGAAGATGACTTTCTTATGGCTGAAAATGATATTGCAAGAGTGAATTTAGTAATGCAAAGTGTTGCTACAGCATTAACAGAAGCTTGGACAACAAAGAGAAGACACTTTAGATGTTTTGCATCTTGTGCAGAAGTGTTTCTGGAAGACAAATATGCAAGAGAATGGCTGAGAATTGGTCAATATCTCAGTACATTAACAAAGAGAGATAAATGGTCAGATGAGGAGTTTAAGAAGATCAAGAGGAAAGCCTATGGATTTTTCTTAAAAGATGGATACTTATGGAAACATGCCAAAAAGAAACAAGGTATGCCATTGCAAGTTTTGAGTGACAGAGCTTCACAAAAAAAAGTAATGCAAGAATTTCATGAAAGTTTGTGGACTGGTCATAGAGGTGTTTAGGGTACTTTTACAAAGATCAAAGAAAGATATTGGTGGCAGGGTATGTATAAGGATGTTGCTCACTTTGTGGAAACATGTACGACATGTCAAATGTATTCAGCTGTGAGACATCGGGATGGATTGCAACCCACATATCCATTGTCTCTTCATTTTAAGTAGGTGGTGGATTTGGTCACAATGCCTACAGGTCTTTGGCAAATGAGGTATCTTGTGCTTGCTCGTAAAGACTTGACTAATCAAGTGGAAGGGAGAGCTCTACGTAGTAAGACGACAAATGCCGTATGTACTTTTCTCTTAGAAGAGATCTTTTGTCGATACGGCTGTGTGGAAAAAATTACAGCAGATAGGGGTGAGTTGAATACAGATGAAGCTCATGATTTCTTTGCACGGTTAGGGATAAAGCTTACTTTAACTTCAGCCTATAACCCTGAAGGAAATGGAAAAAGTGAAAGAGGTCACCCACCTATTGTGAAGACATTGGCAAAAGCATGTGGAGAGGAGGTAAAAGAGTGGCCACGATTACTCCCTTATGCTTTGTGGGCCGACAGAACAACTCATAGTGCTGTTATAGGATATATGCCTGCAGAATTAGCAATACGTAATGGAACCAAGTGGCCACAAAAACATG